>NW_028276908.1:190000-194392 GCF_965620075.1 Prunus avium
TTTAGGACCTTGCCTTGCCCTCACATGCCGTGCCCATTCAAGGCATTCCGAGAAAGTGAGGTTATTGGAGGCTTCGGATGGCGTGGCTTGCCTTGCCTTGCATTGGCATGCCATGCCCAAGTTGTGGCCTACACCAAGCCATTCAAGCCATGCGTTGCCTTACCTTGGAATTGCTCATCATCCAATGCATTCCGAGAAAGTGAGTGTAGGCGAGGCTAAGGATGGCTTGCCTTGCCTTGCCTTGCATTGGCATGCCATGCCCAAGTTGTGGCCTACACCAAGCCATTCAAGCCATGCGTTGCCTTACCTTGGAATTGCTCATCATCCAATGCATTCCGAGAAAGTGAGTGTAGGCGAGGCTAAGGATGGCTTGCCTCGCCTTGCCTTGGCATGCCGTGCCCATGATGTGGCCTTGACCAAGCCATTCAAGCCATGCGTTGCCTTCGCCTTGGCATGCCGTGGCCTTGCCTCGCCATGCGATGCATTCCGACAAAGTGACGCGAAGCGGAAGCCTATCATGGCGTAAAAATGTCGACAAAATTTTTCGACATTTGAATAATGGGGTTTGACAAGGTTTGAAAAATTCAATACAAATGGTAGGCTTGAATGTCGACAAAGTGACGCGAAGCGGAAGCCTACCACGGCGTAAAAATGTCGACAGAATTTTTCGGACCTTGTCCTGCCATGGGCTGCGCGCAGCATGCCGGCAGCCTGTGCGCAGCGTGCGCACAGCATGTCGGCAGCGTGCGCGCTGCTGAGACTGTCGACAGAAATTTTCGAAACTTGTCCTGCCATGCGCGCGCGCAGCGTGCGCACAGCATGCCGGCAGCGTGCGCGCACCATGCCGGCAGCGTGCGCGCACCATGCCGGCAGCGTGCGCGCACCATGCCGGCAGCGTGCGCGCAGCTTGCGCGCAGCGTGCTGATTCTGTCGACAGTGAGGCTAGCGAAACTTGTCCTGCCATGGCGTGCGCGCAGCCTGTGCGCGCAGCTTGCGCATCTGTCGACAGTGAGGCTAGCGAACTTGTCCTGCCATGGCATGCGCTGTGCGCAGCCTGTGCGCAGCGTGCACGCAGCTTGCGCATCTGTCGACAGTGAGGCTAGCGAAACTTGTCCTGCCATGGCATGCGCGGCGCCTGCGCGCAGCCTGCGCGCAGCATGCGCACAACATGCGCACAGGCTGTGCGCAGCGTGCGCGGAGCTTGCGCGCAGCTTGCGCATCTGTCGACAGTGAGGCTAGCGAAACTTGTCCTGCCATGGCATGCGCGCAGCGTGCGCGCAGTCTGTGCGCAGCATGCGCGCAGCCTGTGCGCAGCGTGCGCGCAGCTTGCGCATCTGTAGACAGTGAGGCTAGCAAAACTTGTCCTGCCATGGCATGCGCGCAGTCTGCGCGCAGCATGCGCGCAGCATGTGCGCAGCATGCCGGCAGCATGGTTCCAGGTTTTTTCAAATGTCGACAGAATTTTTCAAATCTTGTCAAACCCCGTTTTTATTGAAATTTCCTCGCACAATAAGCTCCCCATAAGTAGTCTATGATTTTTAGGACCTTCTCCAACTTACAAAACTAAAAAATTCCTCCCGGATTTGTTTTAATGATTTTTTCAATTTTACGACTTCTAAAACTAATAAAAAATACTTCCCGACTTCAAAAATTTATGAAACTTTTTCCCATCATAGATTGCATGTTTCTTAGTATCCCTGCAAAAAATCACGTCCAAATACCTTGTATTGAATTATTTAGAGCCCATTATGACTCCTCGCGCATAGGTGATGTCTCTTCCTGTCAAAGGGCTAAATGCATAAAATGCTATATAGGGGGGTGTGTGTTGCCTGCATATGCATGGCAGCCCATGCCTTCCTAGCTGCAGCCCCCTTCCCCCACGCCACACCCATGTCATGTTGCCTCGATATGTTGCCTCGGTATTATGGGTTTGGTGTCGGGGTCGGGGGGCTGCCACCCATGGCGGTGGTGGCCGGAATCCGGCCGCCGCCACCACGCCGCCGCCATGGGTGAGGGAGGAAAAAAAAGGCGTGGAAAGTTGCGAAATGGGGTTGTCTAGGCTATTTTTTGGCATGGGAGAGCATGGAGTGCTAGGAACTCCTTCTCAAATGCACGGGCATGTCGACCACAACCTCATTTCGCAACAACAACCACCCGTGTGGGGTGGCGGTGGGTGGATAGTCGCGGATTGGGGCTTGCCAAGCCAATGTTTTCAAAAAATTTCATCAAAATTAAAAACAAATGTTTTGTTGCCTTCGGATTTGTGGGCGAGCGGCGAGTCGGAGTGGAGCCGGTAAAGTTTAACCTCGGTGTGCACGGTTGTTTTTAGAAACTCAATCCAATGCCGGGGACGTTGAAAGTGACGCTCTTATGAGTTGCAAACCCGCAAGATTTAAAGAACCTTTTCAAAACAATTTCAAACCAACAAGATTTAAAAACAGAAATTTTCATCAAAATGAAAAACAAATGTTTTGTTGCCTTCGGACTAGTGGGCGAGCGGCGAGTCGGAGTGGAGCCGGTAAAGTTTAACCTCGGTGTGCACGGTTGTTTTTAGAAACTCAATCCAATGCCGGGGACGTTGAAAGTGACGCTCTTATGAGTTGCAAACCCACTAGATTTAAAGAACCTTTTCAAAACAATTTCAAACCAACAAAATTAAAAACAAATGTTTCGTTGCAAACAAATTGTGGGCGAGCGGCGAGTCGGAGTGGAGCCGGTAAAGTTTAACCTCGGTGTGCACGGTTGTTTTTAGAAACTCAATCCAATACCGGGGACGTTGAAAGTGACGCTCTTATGAGTTGCAAACCCACAAGATTTTAAAAACTTTTTGAAAATGTTTCTTCTAAATGACACATTTTGATCCTTGGCAAGTGCTCAATCCGTAACTATCCAATCACCGCCACACCACACCGGTCGGGAGTGTGTGAATGGTGTGCTTCCCGGGGTTGGCATAGATAATCTTTCGCATCGACAATCTTTTGCATGCGAGGGAATGTCTATGCCAACCCCGGGAAGCACACCATTCACCCACTAGTTGTGGGCGACGATGGGTTGGCTTCAAATGAATTTTTGCTTGGGGTTGTCCTCGGTATGCTTTTGTGTTGGGAGTACGGCCACCAAACCTTCTCAATGCACGGGTATGTCGAGGATGGCTTTCGGCGGGGTTGATGAAGAAGCTACCCAATTCTCGGCCACACGAACACATGGTGACGATGCGTTGGCTTCAAGTGAGCTTTAGCTTGGGGTTGTCTTCGGTATGCTTTTGTGTTGGGAGTACGGCCACCAAACCTTCTCAATGCACGGGTATGTCGAGGATGGCTTTCGGCGGAGTTGATGAAGAAGCTAGCAAATTGTTGGCCACTCTCACACGTGTGGGGGTAGGTTGGCTTCGAAAGAAGCTATCCAATCCTCTGAGTGTGCGGTTGAGCTATGATTAAGATTGTCTAGGCATTGCTTGTGTGTGCAAGGTGCGAGCCCAATGCACGAGCAAGTCGAGGATGACAATCTTAAGAGTAACAATGATGCCACAAAATATCGGTTGCCTTCGGAGTAGTGGGCGAGCGGCGAGTCGGAGTGGAGCCGGTAAAGTTTAACCTCGGTGTGCACGGTTGTTTTTAGAAACTCAGCCCAATACCGGGGACGTTGAAAGTGACACTCCTACGAGTTACGAACCCACAACATATCGGTTGCCTAGATTTCATGGTATTCTTGTCATGCCTAGCGGTGCGGGCTTGGCTCCACTCGGTGCAGCCGCATTCTCAGTTAGCCATTGTGCTTGTTGAGATGTGCGGTTCGTTTGGTGGTGCTGGGCTTTGCTAATGCAACGGCGTGTGAGTGGTGAATGGGTGTTATGCACCGGCAGGCTCTTTGCTCTGGCATCGAACTGTCGTCTCATACCCCTCGTCATTGATGCTTCAAGATTGGCTTGTGCGGGTTAATGGGTTCCTGTTTTGGCTACCTATTGTTAAGGAATGGTGCCTCTCGTTGTCCCTTTCCTCCTCTTGCCCTTCACGGGCAACAGGAGGACGTTGTAGCAGTGCTTGTGTCCCGATCAACCCACGACTCATCGTGAGATTGTGAAGGTCCACAAGTTTCTGCTTGTGATCTCGGATGCGGAGCATTAAGCGGGCGTGGGGTCTTCGGGCTCCGAGCGTCCAATTTGAAGCGTTTTCGCTCGACATGTACGACTGTCGTGCCCGCGGCGAGCTCTCGACCCACAAGGTTGTTTGTCTTGCACGAGCCGATGTCGGAAAGGAATGCTACCTGGTTGATCCTGCCAGTAGTCATATGCTTGTCTCAAAGATTAAGCCATGCATGTGTAAGTATGAACTAATTCAGACTGTGAAACTGCGAATGGCTCATTAAATCAGTTATAGTTTGTTTGATGGTATC
>NW_028276909.1:30000-35000 GCF_965620075.1 Prunus avium
CAAGCCATTCAAGCCATGCGTTGCCTTCGCCTTGGCATGCCGTGGCCTTGCCTCGCCATGCGATGCATTCCGACAAAGTGACGCGAAGCGGAAGCCTATCATGGCGTAAAAATGTCGACAAAATTTTTCGACATTTGAATAATGGGGTTTGACAAGGTTTGAAAAATTCAATACAAATGGTAGGCTTGAATGTCGACAAAGTGACGCGAAGCGGAAGCCTACCACGGCGTAAAAATGTCGACAGAATTTTTCGGACCTTGTCCTGCCATGGGCTGCGCGCAGCATGCCGGCAGCCTGTGCGCAGCGTGCGCACAGCATGTCGGCAGCGTGCGCGCTGCTGAGACTGTCGACAGAAATTTTCGAAACTTGTCCTGCCATGCGCGCGCGCAGCGTGCGCACAGCATGCCGGCAGCGTGCGCACACCATGCCGGCAGCGTGCGCGCAGCTTGCGCGCAGCGTGCTGATTCTGTCGACAGTGAGGCTAGCGAAACTTGTCCTGCCATGGCGTGCGCGCAGCCTGTGCGCGCAGCTTGCGCATCTGTCGACAGTGAGGCTAGCGAACTTGTCCTGCCATGGCATGCGCTGTGCGCAGCCTGTGCGCAGCGTGCGCGCAGCTTGCGCATCTGTCGACAGTGAGGCTAGCGAAACTTGTCCTGCCATGTGTCACGGATCGCACTTGAGCGTGTGCTTTCGTGACTCCGTTGGGACATCCATGCGCTTATGAGGTAGTCCAAGTGTGGAAGGGGCAAGGACTTAAGAGCTAGAATGGTTGGTGTTGGCCGGGTTGTGCGTGTGAGGGGTATTTCGGAAGGTTACGGGAGGAACCTGAAGAAACTCAGAACACGAAAGATGTTCGTAATGACGAGATACACGCTATGCAACTGACGGTTCGCCATTCGGAGTTCGTACGAAGAAGTTATGCCCAATTATGACTCCTCGTGCATAGGTGATGTTCCCTCCTGGCAGAAGGCTAAATGCATAAAATGCTATATAGGGGGTGACATGGTGTCATGCTCTCCACCACCCCTGGTGCTTACACCCTTGTGGCACTAAGCGAGCATCCTTATGACATTGGAGGTTGTCATAAGGGCGGGCATGAGATTGTTGAAGGATAATCTATGTCTCCGAGGGAAAGGACTTCCCGAGGACAGTACGAACACGCGGGGCCGTTCGTATTGCGCATCGTTGGAAAGAGTGAGGTCAACGTATGGCATTCGCTATGCCGTCGGCTAGCGAGGCATTTGACGAGACTCGATGGACTTGGCTTGGGTTCGGCCTTGTCCAAGATGGAAGGAAGATATTCGGATGCCGGTACGCATGGGTTGCGACCCCATGCAAAGCATAGATGGTTATGTGGGACATTCGGAATACATATGTCGCCAAGGCTTGGGCGACATGCGAGTGTGACAGCTTGCGTGGATAGCTTGAGGATGTGGGCTATCGTGGTTGCTAACGGATGACCGACAGAAGTGTGGGTAAACCGATGGTGTGTTGGATCGCTATGTCTCGACTTGGACATGAGCGAGCCACGAGTTTGGCATGCGACGTGGTCGATGCAGTTGACGTGTCTTATGCAACGCTTGATGTATGGGCGTCGAGGGTTCGTTGCCGGATGCGGGGTGATTGTGTTGTCACAAGGAAGTGTGACTCGTTGTCTAGCCATAGGGCTTGGCGCCTATGGGAGACGACACATGATGGTGAACCTCTCGCGGAGTTGTGAGAGTCATGAAGTGGGGAGAAGGCTGACTGGGATTCGAAGGGATCCTGGGCCGCACGGGAGCGTCTGTGCGAGCGAAATCTGTGATTTGCTTCCGCCGCGCCGCGTCGCACGCTCGTCCCGTGACAAGTGGTATCAGAGCCGATCGATTTAGATGGTGGCTTCTGCTCAAACGATTCGCACCTTGGATACAAACAGTGAAGCTCTGATTCCGTGACAAGTGGTATCAGAGCCGATCGATTCCGAAGGTGGTTTCTGTGTGAGGGACTCGTACCTAGAAGAGATTGGTGATGGAGGAACTTTGATAGCAAGGTAGCATGTCATTGCCTGTGATGGGTAGTGGACTTGCGAAGTTGGAAGAAGACCCCAACGTCACTGTGGATGATTGTTGGAATCAGGTTGTGTGACGGTTGTTGGAAACCCGTCCTGGTGCTGGATCCTATGGAAGGGTGAAGGTATCCAAAAGTTTGTCTCGAAGTTGTGAGAAGACATCAAGCAGGATGACTCTAAGATGGGGGATGATGGTTGGTTTTGCTGCTCGGTTGCCTAGTTTTCTAATCCGTGCACCAAGCGCCCGGAAGTCGGGTAGGCAGGGGTTCTGGCTTGTGACGAAGTGATGTTGCTTGTTCAGTTCAGGATGTGGGGAGGATGGGAGCGCGAGTTTGGTGAGAGTGTCAAAGATTGGCTTATACTCGAACCATAGCATACCATTGAAGGTTGTGGTAAACCGAGTTGGTGACGTGTGTTGGATGGAAGGTGCAAGACCTTTGTTCAGGGAAGAGTTGTGGGAGCTGAAGACCGAAATGGTGCAGTCTTCGAAGGGAGTAAGTCGCTGACGGACTGGGCTCCATTGAGGGAGTGAGTCGCTGACGGGCTAGGCTTTAATGAAGGAGTCACTTAAGTGGTTGCTCTTGCAATTGTGGAGGACGTGTGGGTTACGCATAGTGTTCGACACAAGGCTGCTGACTAACATTCGGAACGAGGGAAGTGTTCCAAAGGTTGATCCCAGAGTTTTTCTTGTGAGGATGGTGGCTAAGGACGTAGGATGTCCGCACTTAAGGGCATGCAAAGAGTTGGAGTAGCTTTGGGGAGGATGTCTTACTTGTTCCCTTGTGGATGCTGCGGAAGTAGGTTCTGCCAAGTCCAAGTGTGGGCGTTGGTTAGGTGGTTCTACTCGTAGTAGGGAGGATGTCTTACCATGGTGAATTGTGAATGCCTAAGTGTTATGGAGCTAAGCTTCGGAGGCACGTTGACGTGAGGGTGCGTTGACGAGATAAGTGGGGGAGACCCACGAACGCCATTGAGGTATGGCAGCGCATATGCGCAAGGGAGTTGGTGACGATTGTTGGACAAGGAGGTGCGGGACCTTGTTCGGGGGGAAAACTGGTAGGAGCTCAAGACCGAAATGGTGCAGTCTTCGAAAGGAGTAAGTCGCTGACGGACTAGGCTCTATTGAGGGAGTAAGTCGCTGACGGACTAGGCTTTAATGAAGGAGTCACTTAAGTGGTTGTTCCTACAATTGTTGAGAACAGATGGGTGGGGCACAAGGTTCGACATATGGTTGCTAACTGAGATTCGGAAGAGAGTGTTCCAGAGAGGTGGATCCGGAAGTCTCACTAAAGGCATGGGTTCCGAGGACATGGGGTATGTCCGCACTCGATGGCAGAGGGCCTAAGTGTTGCGGGGCTTTGCTGTGGTGGCACCTCGAGGTGGGGGTGTGCCAACGAGACAAGTAGGGGGAGAACCTCGAATGCCAGGAAGTGGCAGTACAGGAGCACAAACAAATGGAGGTGCCGTGGAGGACACACGGATGGCTTACGAGTCACACCCAGGTGGGGTGCATCTCTTTGAATGTGGAAAATGTGGAGGTACTTGACCAGCGGGCTATGTGGTTGTTCAGTGGTCGAGTGCGACAAGAGACGGAGGTCTCGGCCCAAAGAGGGAAAGACGTAGGACTTTGAAAGAGAAGTTCAAAAGGGTGAACACAGTGGTGCATTGTGGTCCATGGAGCGGAGAGAAGAGGATATTCCTATATGGTGTTGTTATGCGGCAGTGCAGTGGGCACGTCGACGAGGGCGTCGACACTATCAGTGGGGGAGAATGTCACGGATCGCACTTGAGCGTGTGCTTTCGTGACTCCGTTGGGACATCCATGCGCTTATGAGGTAGTCCAAGTGTGGAAGGGGCAAGGACTTAAGAGCTAGAATGGTTGGTGTTGGCCGGGTTGTGCGTGTGAGGGGTATTTCGGAAGGTTACGGGAGGAACCTGAAGAAACTCAGAACACGAAAGATGTTCGTAATGACGAGATACACGCTATGCAACTGACGGTTCGCCATTCGGAGTTCGTACGAAGAAGTTATGCCCAATTATGACTCCTCGTGCATAGGTGATGTTCCCTCCTGGCAGAAGGCTAAATGCATAAAATGCTATATAGGGGGTGACATGGTGTCATGCTCTCCACCACCCCTGGTGCTTACACCCTTGTGGCACTAAGCGAGCATCCTTATGACATTGGAGGTTGTCATAAGGGCGGGCATGAGATTGTTGAAGGATAATCTATGTCTCCGAGGGAAAGGACTTCCCGAGGACAGTACGAACACGCGGGGCCGTTCGTATTGCGCATCGTTGGAAAGAGTGAGGTCAACGTATGGCATTCGCTATGCCGTCGGCTAGCGAGGCATTTGACGAGACTCGATGGACTTGGCTTGGGTTCGGCCTTGTCCAAGATGGAAGGAAGATATTCGGATGCCGGTACGCATGGGTTGCGACCCCATGCAAAGCATAGATGGTTATGTGGGACATTCGGAATACATATGTCGCCAAGGCTTGGGCGACATGCGAGTGTGACAGCTTGCGTGGATAGCTTGAGGATGTGGGCTATCGTGGTTGCTAACGGATGACCGACAGAAGTGTGGGTAAACCGATGGTGTGTTGGATCGCTATGTCTCGACTTGGACATGAGCGAGCCACGAGTTTGGCATGCGACGTGGTCGATGCAGTTGACGTGTCTTATGCAACGCTTGATGTATGGGCGTCGAGGGTTCGTTGCCGGATGCGGGGTGATTGTGTTGTCACAAGGAAGTGTGACTCGTTGTCTAGCCATAGGGCTTGGCGCCTATGGGAGACGACACATGATGGTGAACCTCTCGCGGAGTTGTGAGAGTCATGAAGTGGGGAGAAGGCTGACTGGGATTCGAAGGGATCCTGGGCCGCACGGGAGCGTCTGTGCGAGCGAAATCTGTGATTTGCTTCCGCCGCGCCGCGTCGCACGCTCGTCCCGTGA
>NW_028276909.1:45000-47500 GCF_965620075.1 Prunus avium
TTGTGGCCTACACCAAGCCATTCAAGCCATGCGTTGCCTTACCTTGGAATTGCTCATCATCCAATGCATTCCGAGAAAGTGAGTGTAGGCGAGGCTAAGGATGGCTTGCCTTGCCTTGCCTTGCATTGGCATGCCATGCCCAAGTTGTGGCCTACACCAAGCCATTCAAGCCATGCGTTGCCTTACCTTGGAATTGCTCATCATCCAATGCATTCCGAGAAAGTGAGTGTAGGCGAGGCTAAGGATGGCTTGCCTCGCCTTGCCTTGGCATGCCGTGCCCATGATGTGGCCTTGACCAAGCCATTCAAGCCATGCGTTGCCTTCGCCTTGGCATGCCGTGGCCTTGCCTCGCCATGCGATGCATTCCGACAAAGTGACGCGAAGCGGAAGCCTATCATGGCGTAAAAATGTCGACAAAATTTTTCGACATTTGAATAATGGGGTTTGACAAGGTTTGAAAAATTCAATACAAATGGTAGGCTTGAATGTCGACAAAGTGACGCGAAGCGGAAGCCTACCACGGCGTAAAAATGTCGACAGAATTTTTCGGACCTTGTCCTGCCATGGGCTGCGCGCAGCATGCCGGCAGCCTGTGCGCAGCGTGCGCACAGCATGTCGGCAGCGTGCGCGCTGCTGAGACTGTCGACAGAAATTTTCGAAACTTGTCCTGCCATGCGCGCGCGCAGCGTGCGCACAGCATGCCGGCAGCGTGCGCACACCATGCCGGCAGCGTGCGCGCAGCTTGCGCGCAGCGTGCTGATTCTGTCGACAGTGAGGCTAGCGAAACTTGTCCTGCCATGGCGTGCGCGCAGCCTGTGCGCGCAGCTTGCGCATCTGTCGACAGTGAGGCTAGCGAACTTGTCCTGCCATGGCATGCGCTGTGCGCAGCCTGTGCGCAGCGTGCGCGCAGCTTGCGCATCTGTCGACAGTGAGGCTAGCGAAACTTGTCCTGCCATGGCATGCGCGCAGCGTGCGCGCAGTCTGTGCGCAGCATGCGCGCAGCCTGTGCGCAGCGTGCGCGCAGCCTGTGCGCAGCGTGCGCGCAGCCTGTGCGCAGCGTGCACGCAGCCTGTGCGCAGCGTGCGCGCAGCTTGCGCATCTGTCGACAGTGAGGCTAGCGAAACTTGTCCTGCCATGGCATGCGCGCAGTCTGCGCGCAGCATGCGCGCAGCATGTGCGCAGCATGCCGGCAGCATGGTTCCAGGTTTTTTCAAATGTCGACAGAATTTTTCAAATCTTGTCAAACCCCGTTTTTATTGAAATTTCCTCGCACAATAAGCTCCCCATAAGTAGTCTATGATTTTTAGGACCTTCTCCAACTTACAAAACTAAAAAATTCCTCCCGGATTTGTTTTAATGATTTTTTCAATTTTACGACTTCTAAAAATAATAAAAAATACTTCCCGACTTCAAACATTTATGAAACTTTTTCCCATCATAGATTGCATGTTTCTTAGTATCCCTGCAAAAAATCACGTCCAAATACCTTGTATTGAATTATTTAGAGCCCATTATGACTCCTCGCGCATAGGTGATGTCTCTTCCTGTCAAAGGGCTAAATGCATAAAATGCTATATAGGGGGGTGTGTGTTGCCTGCATATGCATGGCAGCCCATGCCTTCCTAGCTGCAGCCCCCTTCCCCCACGCCACACCCATGTCATGTTGCCTCGATATGTTGCCTCGGTATTATGGGTTTGGTGTCGGGGTCGGGGGGCTGCCACCCATGGCGGTGGTGGCCGGAATCCGGCCTCCGCCACCACGCCGCCGCCATGGGTGAGGGAGGAAAAAAAAGGCGTGGAAAGTTGCGAAATGGGGTTGTCTAGGCTTTTTTTTGGCATGGGAGAGCATGGAGTGCTAGGAACTCCTTCTCAAATGCACGGGCATGTCGACCACAACCTCATTTCGCAACAACAACCACCCGTGTGGGGTGGCGGTGGGTGGATAGTCGCGGATTGGGGCTTGCCAAGCCAATGTTTTCAAAAAATTTCATCAAAATTAAAAACAAATGTTTTGTTGCCTTCGGATTTGTGGGCGAGCGGCGAGTCGGAGTGGAGCCGGTAAAGTTTAACCTCGGTGTGCACGGTTGTTTTTAGAAACTCAATCCAATGCCGGGGACGTTGAAAGTGACGCTCTTATGAGTTGCAAACCCGCAAGATTTAAAGAACCTTTTCAAAACAATTTCAAACCAACAAGATTTAAAAACAGAAATTTTCATCAAAATGAAAAACAAATGTTTTGTTGCCTTCGGACTAGTGGGCGAGCGGCGAGTCGGAGTGGAGCCGGTAAAGTTTAACCTCGGTGTGCACGGTTGTTTTTAGAAACTCAATCCAATGCCGGGGACGTTGAAAGTGACGCTCTTATGAGTTGCAAACCCACTAGATTTAAAGAACCTTTTCAAAACAATTTCAAACCAACAAAATTAAAAACAAATGTTTCGTTGCAAACAAATTGTGGGCGAGCGGCGAGTCGGAGTGGAGCCGGTAAAGTTTAACCTCGGTG
>NW_028276909.1:67500-70000 GCF_965620075.1 Prunus avium
TGTCGACAGAATTTTTCGGACCTTGTCCTGCCATGGGCTGCGCGCAGCATGCCGGCAGCCTGTGCGCAGCGTGCGCACAGCATGTCGGCAGCGTGCGCGCTGCTGAGACTGTCGACAGAAATTTTCGAAACTTGTCCTGCCATGCGCGCGCGCAGCGTGCGCACAGCATGCCGGCAGCGTGCGCACACCATGCCGGCAGCGTGCGCGCAGCTTGCGCGCAGCGTGCTGATTCTGTCGACAGTGAGGCTAGCGAAACTTGTCCTGCCATGGCGTGCGCGCAGCCTGTGCGCGCAGCTTGCGCATCTGTCGACAGTGAGGCTAGCGAACTTGTCCTGCCATGGCATGCGCTGTGCGCAGCCTGTGCGCAGCGTGCGCGCAGCTTGCGCATCTGTCGACAGTGAGGCTAGCGAAACTTGTCCTGCCATGGCATGCGCGCAGCGTGCGCGCAGTCTGTGCGCAGCGTGCGCGCAGCCTGTGCGCAGCGTGCGCGCAGCCTGTGCGCAGCGTGCGCGCAGCCTGTGCGCAGCGTGCGCGCAGCCTGTGCGCAGCGTGCGCGCAGCTTGCGCATCTGTCGACAGTGAGGCTAGCGAAACTTGTCCTGCCATGGCATGCGCGCAGTCTGCGCGCAGCATGCGCGCAGCATGTGCGCAGCATGCCGGCAGCATGGTTCCAGGTTTTTTCAAATGTCGACAGAATTTTTCAAATCTTGTCAAACCCCGTTTTTATTGAAATTTCCTCGCACAATAAGCTCCCCATAAGTAGTCTATGATTTTTAGGACCTTCTCCAACTTACAAAACTAAAAAATTCCTCCCGGATTTGTTTTAATGATTTTTTCAATTTTACGACTTCTAAAAATAATAAAAAATACTTCCCGACTTCAAACATTTATGAAACTTTTTCCCATCATAGATTGCATGTTTCTTAGTATCCCTGCAAAAAATCACGTCCAAATACCTTGTATTGAATTATTTAGAGCCCATTATGACTCCTCGCGCATAGGTGATGTCTCTTCCTGTCAAAGGGCTAAATGCATAAAATGCTATATAGGGGGGTGTGTGTTGCCTGCATATGCATGGCAGCCCATGCCTTCCTAGCTGCAGCCCCCTTCCCCCACGCCACACCCATGTCATGTTGCCTCGATATGTTGCCTCGGTATTATGGGTTTGGTGTCGGGGTCGGGGGGCTGCCACCCATGGCGGTGGTGGCCGGAATCCGGCCTCCGCCACCACGCCGCCGCCATGGGTGAGGGAGGAAAAAAAAGGCGTGGAAAGTTGCGAAATGGGGTTGTCTAGGCTTTTTTTTGGCATGGGAGAGCATGGAGTGCTAGGAACTCCTTCTCAAATGCACGGGCATGTCGACCACAACCTCATTTCGCAACAACAACCACCCGTGTGGGGTGGCGGTGGGTGGATAGTCGCGGATTGGGGCTTGCCAAGCCAATGTTTTCAAAAAATTTCATCAAAATTAAAAACAAATGTTTTGTTGCCTTCGGATTTGTGGGCGAGCGGCGAGTCGGAGTGGAGCCGGTAAAGTTTAACCTCGGTGTGCACGGTTGTTTTTAGAAACTCAATCCAATGCCGGGGACGTTGAAAGTGACGCTCTTATGAGTTGCAAACCCGCAAGATTTAAAGAACCTTTTCAAAACAATTTCAAACCAACAAGATTTAAAAACAGAAATTTTCATCAAAATGAAAAACAAATGTTTTGTTGCCTTCGGACTAGTGGGCGAGCGGCGAGTCGGAGTGGAGCCGGTAAAGTTTAACCTCGGTGTGCACGGTTGTTTTTAGAAACTCAATCCAATGCCGGGGACGTTGAAAGTGACGCTCTTATGAGTTGCAAACCCACTAGATTTAAAGAACCTTTTCAAAACAATTTCAAACCAACAAAATTAAAAACAAATGTTTCGTTGCAAACAAATTGTGGGCGAGCGGCGAGTCGGAGTGGAGCCGGTAAAGTTTAACCTCGGTGTGCACGGTTGTTTTTAGAAACTCAATCCAATACCGGGGACGTTGAAAGTGACGCTCTTATGAGTTGCAAACCCACAAGATTTTAAAAACTTTTTGAAAATGTTTCTTCTAAATGACACATTTTGATCCTTGGCAAGTGCTCAATCCGTAACTATCCAATCACCGCCACACCACACCGGTCGGGAGTGTGTGAATGGTGTGCTTCCCGGGGTTGGCATAGATAATCTTTCGCATCGACAATCTTTTGCATGCGAGGGAATGTCTATGCCAACCCCGGGAAGCACACCATTCACCCACTAGTTGTGGGCGACGATGGGTTGGCTTCAAATGAATTTTTGCTTGGGGTTGTCCTCGGTATGCTTTTGTGTTGGGAGTACGGCCACCAAACCTTCTCAATGCACGGGTATGTCGAGGATGGCTTTCGGCGGGGTTGATGAAGAAGCTACCCAATTCTCGGCCACACGAACACATGGTGACGATGCGTTGGCTTCAAGTGAGCTTTAGCTTGGGGTTGTCTTCGGTATGCTTTTGT
>NW_028276909.1:100000-102500 GCF_965620075.1 Prunus avium
TCCTCGCCATGCGATGCATTCCGACAAAGTGATGCAAAGCGGAAGCCTACCATGGCGTAAAAATGTCGACAGAATTTTTCGACATTTGAATAATGGGGTTTGACAAGGTTTGAAAAATTCAATAAAAATGGTAGGCTTGAATGTCGACAAAGTGACGCGAAGCGGAAGCCTACCATGGCGTAAAAATGTCGACAGAATTTTTCGGACCTTGTCCTGCCATGGGCTGCGCGCAGCATGCCGGCAGTCTGTGCGCAGCGTGCGCACAGCATGTCGGCAGCGTGCGCGCTGCTGAGCCTGTCGACAGAAATTTTCGAAACTTGTCCTGCCATGCGCGCGCGCAGCTTGCGCGCGGCGTGCGCGCAGCATGCCGGCAGCCTGCGCGCAGCATGCCGGCAGCCTGTGCGCAGCGTGCGCGCTGCTCAGCCTGTCGACAGAAATTTTCGAAACTTGTCCTGCCATGCGCGCGCGCAGCGTGCGCGCAGCATGCCGGCAGCGTGTGCGCAGCGTGCGCGCTTGGGAGCCTGGCCGCAGAATTTTTCGAAACTTGCAATGCCATGCGCGCGCACAGCTTGCGCGCAGCGTGCGCACAGCATGCCGGCAGCGTGCGCGCAGCATGCCGGCAGCGTGTGCGCAGCGTGCGCGCTTGGGAGCCTGTCGACAGAATTTTTCGAAACTTGCCATGCCATGCGCGCGCACAGCTTGCGCGCAGCGTGTGCACAGCATGCCGGCAGCGTGCGCACAGCATGCCGGCAGCGTGTGCGCAGCGTGCGCGCTTGGCAGCCTGTCGACAGAATTTTTCGAAACTTGCCATGCCATGCGCGCGCACAGCTTGCGCGCAGCGTGTGCACAGCATGCCGGCAGCGTGCGCACAACATGTCGGCAGCGTGCGCGCTCGGGAGCCTGTCGACAGAATTTTTCGAAACTTGCCATGCCATGCGCGCGCACAGCTTGCGCGCAGCGTGCTGATTCTGTCGACAGCGAGGCTAGCGAAACTTCTCCTGCCATGGCGTGCGCGCAGCGTGCTGACTCTGTCGACAGTGAGGCTAGCGAAATTTGTCTTGCCATGGCGTGCGCGCAGCTTGCGCATTCGGTCGACAGTGAGGCTAGCGAAACTTGTCCTGCCGTGGCCTGCGCGCAGCCTGCGCGCAGCATGCGCGCAGCATGTGCGCAGCATGCCGGCAGCCTAGTTCCAGATTTTTTCAAATGTCGACAGAATTTTTCAAACCTTGTCAAACCCCATTTTTATTGAAATTTCCTCGCACAATAAGCTCCCCATAAGTAGTCTATGATTTTTAGTACCTTCTCCAAGTTACAAAACTAAAAAATTCCTCCCGGATTTGTTTTAATGATTTTTTCAATTTTACGACTTCTAAAAATAATAAAAAATACTTCCCGACTTCAAATATTTATGAAACTTTTTCCCATCAGAGATTGCATGTTTCTTAGTATCCCTGCAAAAAATCACGTCCAAATACCTTGTATTGAATTATTTAGAGCCCATTATGACTCCTCGCGCATAGGTGATGTCTCTTCCTGTCAAAGGGCTAAATGCATAAAATGCTATATAGGGGGGTGTGTGTTGCCTGCATATGCATGGCAGCCCATGCCCTCCTAGCTGCAGCCCCCTTCCCCCACGCCACACCCATGTCATGTTGCCTCGATATGTTGCCTCGATATGTTGCCTCGGTATTATGGGTTTGGTGTCGGGGTCGGGGGGCTGCCACCCATGGCGGTGGTGGCCGGAATCCGGCCGCCGCCACCACGCCGCCGCCATGGGTGAGGGGGAAAAAAAAAGGCGTGGAAAGTTGCGAAATGGGGTTGTCTAGGCTTTTTTTTGGCATGGAAGAGCATGGAGTGCTAGGAACTCCTTCTCAAATGCGCGGGCATGTCGACCACAACCTCATTTCGCAACAACAACCACCCGTGTGGGGTGGCGGTGGGTGGATAGTCGCGGATTGGGGCTTGCCAAGCCAATGTTTTCAAAAAAATTCATCAAAATTAAAAACAAATGTTTTGTTGCCTTCGGATTTGTGGGCGAGCGGTGAGTCGGAGTGGAGCCGGTAAAGTTTAACCTCGGTGTGCACGGTTGTTTTTAGAAACTCAATCCAATGCCGGGGACGTTGAAAGTGACGCTCTTATGAGTTGCAAACCCGCAAGATTTAAAGAACCTTTTCAAAAAAAATTCAAACCAACAAGATTTAAAAACAGAAATTTTCATCAAAATGAAAAACAAATGTTTTGTTGCCTTCGGACTAGTGGGCGAGCGGCGAGTCGGAGCGGAGCCGGTAAAGTTTAACCTCGGTGTGCACGGTTGTTTTTAGAAACTCAATCCAATACCGGGGACGTTGAAAGTGATGCTCTTATGAGTTGCAAACCCACTAGATTTAAAGAACCTTTTCAAAACAATTTCAAACCAACAAGATTTAAACCAACAAAATTAAAAACAAATGTTTCGTTGCAAACAAATTGTGGGCGAGCGGCGAGTCGGAGTGGAGCCGGT
>NW_028276909.1:122500-125000 GCF_965620075.1 Prunus avium
CAGCGTGCGCGCTGCTCAGCCTGTCGACAGAAATTTTCGAAACTTGTCCTGCCATGCGCGCGCGCAGCGTGCGCGCAGCATGCCGGCAGCGTGTGCGCAGCGTGCGCGCTTGGGAGCCTGGCCGCAGAATTTTTCGAAACTTGCAATGCCATGCGCGCGCACAGCTTGCGCGCAGCGTGCGCACAGCATGCCGGCAGCGTGCGCGCAGCATGCCGGCAGCGTGTGCGCAGCGTGCGCGCTTGGGAGCCTGTCGACAGAATTTTTCGAAACTTGCCATGCCATGCGCGCGCACAGCTTGCGCGCAGCGTGTGCACAGCATGCCGGCAGCGTGCGCACAGCATGCCGGCAGCGTGTGCGCAGCGTGCGCGCTTGGCAGCCTGTCGACAGAATTTTTCGAAACTTGCCATGCCATGCGCGCGCACAGCTTGCGCGCAGCGTGTGCACAGCATGCCGGCAGCGTGCGCACAACATGTCGGCAGCGTGCGCGCTCGGGAGCCTATCGACAGAATTTTTCGAAACTTGCCATGCCATGCGCGCGCACAGCTTGCGCGCAGCGTGCTGATTCTGTCGACAGCGAGGCTAGCGAAACTTCTCCTGCCATGGCGTGCGCGCAGCGTGCTGACTCTGTCGACAGTGAGGCTAGCGAAATTTGTCTTGCCATGGCGTGCGCGCAGCTTGCGCATTCGGTCGACAGTGAGGCTAGCGAAACTTGTCCTGCCGTGGCCTGCGCGCAGCCTGCGCGCAGCATGCGCGCAGCATGTGCGCAGCATGCCGGCAGCCTAGTTCCAGATTTTTTCAAATGTCGACAGAATTTTTCAAACCTTGTCAAACCCCATTTTTATTGAAATTTCCTCGCACAATAAGCTCCCCATAAGTAGTCTATGATTTTTAGTACCTTCTCCAAGTTACAAAACTAAAAAATTCCTCCCGGATTTGTTTTAATGATTTTTTCAATTTTACGACTTCTAAAAATAATAAAAAATACTTCCCGACTTCAAATATTTATGAAACTTTTTCCCATCAGAGATTGCATGTTTCTTAGTATCCCTGCAAAAAATCACGTCCAAATACCTTGTATTGAATTATTTAGAGCCCATTATGACTCCTCGCGCATAGGTGATGTCTCTTCCTGTCAAAGGGCTAAATGCATAAAATGCTATATAGGGGGGTGTGTGTTGCCTGCATATGCATGGCAGCCCATGCCCTCCTAGCTGCAGCCCCCTTCCCCCACGCCACACCCATGTCATGTTGCCTCGATATGTTGCCTCGATATGTTGCCTCGGTATTATGGGTTTGGTGTCGGGGTCGGGGGGCTGCCACCCATGGCGGTGGTGGCCGGAATCCGGCCGCCGCCACCACGCCGCCGCCATGGGTGAGGGGGAAAAAAAAAGGCGTGGAAAGTTGCGAAATGGGGTTGTCTAGGCTTTTTTTTGGCATGGAAGAGCATGGAGTGCTAGGAACTCCTTCTCAAATGCGCGGGCATGTCGACCACAACCTCATTTCGCAACAACAACCACCCGTGTGGGGTGGCGGTGGGTGGATAGTCGCGGATTGGGGCTTGCCAAGCCAATGTTTTCAAAAAAATTCATCAAAATTAAAAACAAATGTTTTGTTGCCTTCGGATTTGTGGGCGAGCGGTGAGTCGGAGTGGAGCCGGTAAAGTTTAACCTCGGTGTGCACGGTTGTTTTTAGAAACTCAATCCAATGCCGGGGACGTTGAAAGTGACGCTCTTATGAGTTGCAAACCCGCAAGATTTAAAGAACCTTTTCAAAAAAAATTCAAACCAACAAGATTTAAAAACAGAAATTTTCATCAAAATGAAAAACAAATGTTTTGTTGCCTTCGGACTAGTGGGCGAGCGGCGAGTCGGAGCGGAGCCGGTAAAGTTTAACCTCGGTGTGCACGGTTGTTTTTAGAAACTCAATCCAATACCGGGGACGTTGAAAGTGATGCTCTTATGAGTTGCAAACCCACTAGATTTAAAGAACCTTTTCAAAACAATTTCAAACCAACAAGATTTAAACCAACAAAATTAAAAACAAATGTTTCGTTGCAAACAAATTGTGGGCGAGCGGCGAGTCGGAGTGGAGCCGGTAAAGTTTAACCTCGGTGTGCACGGTTGTTTTTAGAAACTCAATCCAATACCGGGGACGTTGAAAGTGACGCTCTTATGAGTTGCAAACCCACAAGATTTTAAAAACTTTTTGAAAATGTTTCTTCTAAATGACACATTTTGATCCTTGGCAAGTGCTCAATCCGTAACTATCCAATCACCGCCACACCACACCGGTCGGGAGTGTGTGAATGGTGTGCTTCCCGGGGTTGGCATAGATAATCTTTCGCATCGACAATCTTTTGCATGCGAGGGAATGTCTATGCCAACCCCGGGAAGCACACCATTCACCCACTAGTTGTGGGCGACGATGGGTTGGCTTCAAATGAATTTTTGCTTGGGGTTGTCCTCGGTATGCTTTTGTGTTGGGAGTACGGCCACCAAAC
>NW_028276909.1:145000-150000 GCF_965620075.1 Prunus avium
GCGCGCTCGGGAGCCTATCGACAGAATTTTTCGAAACTTGCCATGCCATGCGCGCGCACAGCTTGCGCGCAGCGTGCTGATTCTGTCGACAGCGAGGCTAGCGAAACTTCTCCTGCCATGGCGTGCGCGCAGCGTGCTGACTCTGTCGACAGTGAGGCTAGCGAAATTTGTCTTGCCATGGCGTGCGCGCAGCTTGCGCATTCGGTCGACAGTGAGGCTAGCGAAACTTGTCCTGCCGTGGCCTGCGCGCAGCCTGCGCGCAGCATGCGCGCAGCATGTGCGCAGCATGCCGGCAGCCTAGTTCCAGATTTTTTCAAATGTCGACAGAATTTTTCAAACCTTGTCAAACCCCATTTTTATTGAAATTTCCTCGCACAATAAGCTCCCCATAAGTAGTCTATGATTTTTAGTACCTTCTCCAAGTTACAAAACTAAAAAATTCCTCCCGGATTTGTTTTAATGATTTTTTCAATTTTACGACTTCTAAAAATAATAAAAAATACTTCCCGACTTCAAATATTTATGAAACTTTTTCCCATCAGAGATTGCATGTTTCTTAGTATCCCTGCAAAAAATCACGTCCAAATACCTTGTATTGAATTATTTAGAGCCCATTATGACTCCTCGCGCATAGGTGATGTCTCTTCCTGTCAAAGGGCTAAATGCATAAAATGCTATATAGGGGGGTGTGTGTTGCCTGCATATGCATGGCAGCCCATGCCCTCCTAGCTGCAGCCCCCTTCCCCCACGCCACACCCATGTCATGTTGCCTCGATATGTTGCCTCGATATGTTGCCTCGGTATTATGGGTTTGGTGTCGGGGTCGGGGGGCTGCCACCCATGGCGGTGGTGGCCGGAATCCGGCCGCCGCCACCACGCCGCCGCCATGGGTGAGGGGGAAAAAAAAAGGCGTGGAAAGTTGCGAAATGGGGTTGTCTAGGCTTTTTTTTGGCATGGAAGAGCATGGAGTGCTAGGAACTCCTTCTCAAATGCGCGGGCATGTCGACCACAACCTCATTTCGCAACAACAACCACCCGTGTGGGGTGGCGGTGGGTGGATAGTCGCGGATTGGGGCTTGCCAAGCCAATGTTTTCAAAAAAATTCATCAAAATTAAAAACAAATGTTTTGTTGCCTTCGGATTTGTGGGCGAGCGGTGAGTCGGAGTGGAGCCGGTAAAGTTTAACCTCGGTGTGCACGGTTGTTTTTAGAAACTCAATCCAATGCCGGGGACGTTGAAAGTGACGCTCTTATGAGTTGCAAACCCGCAAGATTTAAAGAACCTTTTCAAAAAAAATTCAAACCAACAAGATTTAAAAACAGAAATTTTCATCAAAATGAAAAACAAATGTTTTGTTGCCTTCGGACTAGTGGGCGAGCGGCGAGTCGGAGCGGAGCCGGTAAAGTTTAACCTCGGTGTGCACGGTTGTTTTTAGAAACTCAATCCAATACCGGGGACGTTGAAAGTGATGCTCTTATGAGTTGCAAACCCACTAGATTTAAAGAACCTTTTCAAAACAATTTCAAACCAACAAGATTTAAACCAACAAAATTAAAAACAAATGTTTCGTTGCAAACAAATTGTGGGCGAGCGGCGAGTCGGAGTGGAGCCGGTAAAGTTTAACCTCGGTGTGCACGGTTGTTTTTAGAAACTCAATCCAATACCGGGGACGTTGAAAGTGACGCTCTTATGAGTTGCAAACCCACAAGATTTTAAAAACTTTTTGAAAATGTTTCTTCTAAATGACACATTTTGATCCTTGGCAAGTGCTCAATCCGTAACTATCCAATCACCGCCACACCACACCGGTCGGGAGTGTGTGAATGGTGTGCTTCCCGGGGTTGGCATAGATAATCTTTCGCATCGACAATCTTTTGCATGCGAGGGAATGTCTATGCCAACCCCGGGAAGCACACCATTCACCCACTAGTTGTGGGCGACGATGGGTTGGCTTCAAATGAATTTTTGCTTGGGGTTGTCCTCGGTATGCTTTTGTGTTGGGAGTACGGCCACCAAACCTTCTCAATGCACGGGTATGTCGAGGATGGCTTTCGGCGGGGTTGATGAAGAAGCTACCCAATTCTCGGCCACACGAACACATGGTGACGATGCGTTGGCTTCAAGTGAGCTTTAGCTTGGGGTTGTCTTCGGTATGCTTTTGTGTTGGGAGTACGGCCACCAAACCTTCTCAATGCACGGGTATGTCGAGGATGGCTTTCGGCGGAGTTGATGAAGAAGCTAGCAAATTGTTGGCCACTCTCACACGTGTGGGGGTAGGTTGGCTTCGAAAGAAGCTATCCAATCCTCTGAGTGTGCGGTTGAGCTATGATTAAGATTGTCTAGGCATTGCTTGTGTGTGCAAGGTGCGAGCCCAATGCACGAGCAAGTCGAGGATGACAATCTTAAGAGTAACAATGATGCCACAAAATATCGGTTGCCTTCGGAGTAGTGGGCGAGCGGCGAGTCGGAGTGGAGCCGGTAAAGTTTAACCTCGGTGTGCACGGTTGTTTTTAGAAACTCAGCCCAATACCGGGGACGTTGAAAGTGACACTCCTACGAGTTACGAACCCACAACATATCGGTTGCCTAGATTTCATGGTATTCTTGTCATGCCTAGCGGTGCGGGCTTGGCTCCACTCGGTGCAGCCGCATTCTCAGTTAGCCATTGTGCTTGTTGAGATGTGCGGTTCGTTTGGTGGTGCTGGGCTTTGCTAATGCAACGGCGTGTGAGTGGTGAATGGGTGTTATGCACCGGCAGGCTCTTTGCTCTGGCATCGAACTGTCGTCTCATACCCCTCGTCATTGATGCTTCAAGATTGGCTTGTGCGGGTTAATGGGTTCCTGTTTTGGCTACCTATTGTTAAGGAATGGTGCCTCTCGTTGTCCCTTTCCTCCTCTTGCCCTTCACGGGCAACAGGAGGACGTTGTAGCAGTGCTTGTGTCCCGATCAACCCACGACTCATCGTGAGATTGTGAAGGTCCACAAGTTTCTGCTTGTGATCTCGGATGCGGAGCATTAAGCGGGCGTGGGGTCTTCGGGCTCCGAGCGTCCAATTTGAAGCGTTTTCGCTCGACATGTACGACTGTCGTGCCCGCAGCATGCCGGCAGCCTGTGCGCAGCGTGCGCGCTGCTCAGCCTGTCGACAGAAATTTTCGAAACTTGTCCTGCCATGCGCGCGCGCAGCGTGCGCGCAGCATGCCGGCAGCGTGTGCGCAGCGTGCGCGCTTGGGAGCCTGGCCGCAGAATTTTTCGAAACTTGCAATGCCATGCGCGCGCACAGCTTGCGCGCAGCGTGCGCACAGCATGCCGGCAGCGTGCGCGCAGCATGCCGGCAGCGTGTGCGCAGCGTGCGCGCTTGGGAGCCTGTCGACAGAATTTTTCGAAACTTGCCATGCCATGCGCGCGCACAGCTTGCGCGCAGCGTGTGCACAGCATGCCGGCAGCGTGCGCACAGCATGCCGGCAGCGTGTGCGCAGCGTGCGCGCTTGGCAGCCTGTCGACAGAATTTTTCGAAACTTGCCATGCCATGCGCGCGCACAGCTTGCGCGCAGCGTGTGCACAGCATGCCGGCAGCGTGCGCACAACATGTCGGCAGCGTGCGCGCTCGGGAGCCTGTCGACAGAATTTTTCGAAACTTGCCATGCCATGCGCGCGCACAGCTTGCGCGCAGCGTGCTGATTCTGTCGACAGCGAGGCTAGCGAAACTTCTCCTGCCATGGCGTGCGCGCAGCGTGCTGACTCTGTCGACAGTGAGGCTAGCGAAATTTGTCTTGCCATGGCGTGCGCGCAGCTTGCGCATTCGGTCGACAGTGAGGCTAGCGAAACTTGTCCTGCCGTGGCCTGCGCGCAGCCTGCGCGCAGCATGCGCGCAGCATGTGCGCAGCATGCCGGCAGCCTAGTTCCAGATTTTTTCAAATGTCGACAGAATTTTTCAAACCTTGTCAAACCCCATTTTTATTGAAATTTCCTCGCACAATAAGCTCCCCATAAGTAGTCTATGATTTTTAGTACCTTCTCCAAGTTACAAAACTAAAAAATTCCTCCCGGATTTGTTTTAATGATTTTTTCAATTTTACGACTTCTAAAAATAATAAAAAATACTTCCCGACTTCAAATATTTATGAAACTTTTTCCCATCAGAGATTGCATGTTTCTTAGTATCCCTGCAAAAAATCACGTCCAAATACCTTGTATTGAATTATTTAGAGCCCATTATGACTCCTCGCGCATAGGTGATGTCTCTTCCTGTCAAAGGGCTAAATGCATAAAATGCTATATAGGGGGGTGTGTGTTGCCTGCATATGCATGGCAGCCCATGCCCTCCTAGCTGCAGCCCCCTTCCCCCACGCCACACCCATGTCATGTTGCCTCGATATGTTGCCTCGATATGTTGCCTCGGTATTATGGGTTTGGTGTCGGGGTCGGGGGGCTGCCACCCATGGCGGTGGTGGCCGGAATCCGGCCGCCGCCACCACGCCGCCGCCATGGGTGAGGGGGAAAAAAAAAGGCGTGGAAAGTTGCGAAATGGGGTTGTCTAGGCTTTTTTTTGGCATGGAAGAGCATGGAGTGCTAGGAACTCCTTCTCAAATGCGCGGGCATGTCGACCACAACCTCATTTCGCAACAACAACCACCCGTGTGGGGTGGCGGTGGGTGGATAGTCGCGGATTGGGGCTTGCCAAGCCAATGTTTTCAAAAAAATTCATCAAAATTAAAAACAAATGTTTTGTTGCCTTCGGATTTGTGGGCGAGCGGTGAGTCGGAGTGGAGCCGGTAAAGTTTAACCTCGGTGTGCACGGTTGTTTTTAGAAACTCAATCCAATGCCGGGGACGTTGAAAGTGACGCTCTTATGAGTTGCAAACCCGCAAGATTTAAAGAACCTTTTCAAAAAAAATTCAAACCAACAAGATTTAAAAACAGAAATTTTCATCAAAATGAAAAACAAATGTTTTGTTGCCTTCGGACTAGTGGGCGAGCGGCGAGTCGGAGCGGAGCCGGT
>NW_028276909.1:170000-172500 GCF_965620075.1 Prunus avium
CTGTGCGCACAGCATGTCGGCAGCGTGCGCGCTGCTGAGCCTGTCGACAGAAATTTTCGAAACTTGTCCTGCCATGCGCGCGCGCAGCTTGCGCGCGGCGTGCGCGCAGCATGCCGGCAGCCTGCGCGCAGCATGCCGGCAGCCTGTGCGCAGCGTGCGCGCTGCTCAGCCTGTCGACAGAAATTTTCGAAACTTGTCCTGCCATGCGCGCGCGCAGCGTGCGCGCAGCATGCCGGCAGCGTGTGCGCAGCGTGCGCGCTTGGGAGCCTGGCCGCAGAATTTTTCGAAACTTGCAATGCCATGCGCGCGCACAGCTTGCGCGCAGCGTGCGCACAGCATGCCGGCAGCGTGCGCGCAGCATGCCGGCAGCGTGTGCGCAGCGTGCGCGCTTGGGAGCCTGTCGACAGAATTTTTCGAAACTTGCCATGCCATGCGCGCGCACAGCTTGCGCGCAGCGTGTGCACAGCATGCCGGCAGCGTGCGCACAGCATGCCGGCAGCGTGTGCGCAGCGTGCGCGCTTGGCAGCCTGTCGACAGAATTTTTCGAAACTTGCCATGCCATGCGCGCGCACAGCTTGCGCGCAGCGTGTGCACAGCATGCCGGCAGCGTGCGCACAACATGTCGGCAGCGTGCGCGCTCGGGAGCCTGTCGACAGAATTTTTCGAAACTTGCCATGCCATGCGCGCGCACAGCTTGCGCGCAGCGTGCTGATTCTGTCGACAGCGAGGCTAGCGAAACTTCTCCTGCCATGGCGTGCGCGCAGCGTGCTGACTCTGTCGACAGTGAGGCTAGCGAAATTTGTCTTGCCATGGCGTGCGCGCAGCTTGCGCATTCGGTCGACAGTGAGGCTAGCGAAACTTGTCCTGCCGTGGCCTGCGCGCAGCCTGCGCGCAGCATGCGCGCAGCATGTGCGCAGCATGCCGGCAGCCTAGTTCCAGATTTTTTCAAATGTCGACAGAATTTTTCAAACCTTGTCAAACCCCATTTTTATTGAAATTTCCTCGCACAATAAGCTCCCCATAAGTAGTCTATGATTTTTAGTACCTTCTCCAAGTTACAAAACTAAAAAATTCCTCCCGGATTTGTTTTAATGATTTTTTCAATTTTACGACTTCTAAAAATAATAAAAAATACTTCCCGACTTCAAATATTTATGAAACTTTTTCCCATCAGAGATTGCATGTTTCTTAGTATCCCTGCAAAAAATCACGTCCAAATACCTTGTATTGAATTATTTAGAGCCCATTATGACTCCTCGCGCATAGGTGATGTCTCTTCCTGTCAAAGGGCTAAATGCATAAAATGCTATATAGGGGGGTGTGTGTTGCCTGCATATGCATGGCAGCCCATGCCCTCCTAGCTGCAGCCCCCTTCCCCCACGCCACACCCATGTCATGTTGCCTCGATATGTTGCCTCGATATGTTGCCTCGGTATTATGGGTTTGGTGTCGGGGTCGGGGGGCTGCCACCCATGGCGGTGGTGGCCGGAATCCGGCCGCCGCCACCACGCCGCCGCCATGGGTGAGGGGGAAAAAAAAAGGCGTGGAAAGTTGCGAAATGGGGTTGTCTAGGCTTTTTTTTGGCATGGAAGAGCATGGAGTGCTAGGAACTCCTTCTCAAATGCGCGGGCATGTCGACCACAACCTCATTTCGCAACAACAACCACCCGTGTGGGGTGGCGGTGGGTGGATAGTCGCGGATTGGGGCTTGCCAAGCCAATGTTTTCAAAAAAATTCATCAAAATTAAAAACAAATGTTTTGTTGCCTTCGGATTTGTGGGCGAGCGGTGAGTCGGAGTGGAGCCGGTAAAGTTTAACCTCGGTGTGCACGGTTGTTTTTAGAAACTCAATCCAATGCCGGGGACGTTGAAAGTGACGCTCTTATGAGTTGCAAACCCGCAAGATTTAAAGAACCTTTTCAAAAAAAATTCAAACCAACAAGATTTAAAAACAGAAATTTTCATCAAAATGAAAAACAAATGTTTTGTTGCCTTCGGACTAGTGGGCGAGCGGCGAGTCGGAGCGGAGCCGGTAAAGTTTAACCTCGGTGTGCACGGTTGTTTTTAGAAACTCAATCCAATACCGGGGACGTTGAAAGTGATGCTCTTATGAGTTGCAAACCCACTAGATTTAAAGAACCTTTTCAAAACAATTTCAAACCAACAAGATTTAAACCAACAAAATTAAAAACAAATGTTTCGTTGCAAACAAATTGTGGGCGAGCGGCGAGTCGGAGTGGAGCCGGTAAAGTTTAACCTCGGTGTGCACGGTTGTTTTTAGAAACTCAATCCAATACCGGGGACGTTGAAAGTGACGCTCTTATGAGTTGCAAACCCACAAGATTTTAAAAACTTTTTGAAAATGTTTCTTCTAAATGACACATTTTGATCCTTGGCAAGTGCTCAATCCGTAACTATCCAATCACCGCCACACCACACCGGTCGGGAGTGTGTGAATGGTGTGCTTCCCGGGGTTGGCATAGATAATCTTTCGCATCGAC
>NW_028276910.1:20000-22500 GCF_965620075.1 Prunus avium
TGCGCGCTGCTGAGACTGTCGACAGAAATTTTCGAAACTTGTCCTGCCATGCGCGCGCGCAGCGTGCGCACAGCATGCCGGCAGCGTGCGCGCACCATGCCGGCAGCGTGCGCGCAGCTTGCGCGCAGCGTGCTGATTCTGTCGACAGTGAGGCTAGCGAAACTTGTCCTGCCATGGCGTGCGCGCAGCCTGTGCGCGCAGCTTGCGCATCTGTCGACAGTGAGGCTAGCGAACTTGTCCTGCCATGGCATGCGCTGTGCGCAGCCTGTGCGCAGCGTGCGCGCAGCTTGCGCATCTGTCGACAGTGAGGCTAGCGAAACTTGTCCTGCCATGGCATGCGCGCAGCCTGCGCACAACATGCGCACAGGCTGTGCGCAGCGTGCGCGGAGCTTGCGCGCAGCTTGCGCATCTGTCGACAGTGAGGCTAGCGAAACTTGTCCTGCCATGGCATGCGCGCAGCGTGCGCGCAGTCTGTGCGCAGCGTGCGCGCAGCCTGTGCGCAGCGTGCGCGCAGCCTGTGCGCAGCGTGCGCGCAGCCTGTGCGCAGCGTGCGCGCAGCTTGCGCATCTGTCGACAGTGAGGCTAGCGAAACTTGTCCTGCCATGGCATGCGCGCAGTCTGCGCGCAGCATGCGCGCAGCATGTGCGCAGCATGCCGGCAGCATGGTTCCAGGTTTTTTCAAATGTCGACAGAATTTTTCAAATCTTGTCAAACCCCGTTTTTATTGAAATTTCCTCGCACAATAAGCTCCCCATAAGTAGTCTATGATTTTTAGGACCTTCTCCAACTTACAAAACTAAAAAATTCCTCCCGGATTTGTTTTAATGATTTTTTCAATTTTACGACTTCTAAAAATAATAAAAAATACTTCCCGACTTCAAAAATTTATGAAACTTTTTCCCATCATAGATTGCATGTTTCTTAGTATCCCTGCAAAAAATCACGTCCAAATACCTTGTATTGAATTATTTAGAGCCCATTATGACTCCTCGCGCATAGGTGATGTCTCTTCCTGTCAAAGGGCTAAATGCATAAAATGCTATATAGGGGGGTGTGTGTTGCCTGCATATGCATGGCAGCCCATGCCTTCCTAGCTGCAGCCCCCTTCCCCCACGCCACACCCATGTCATGTTGCCTCGATATGTTGCCTCGGTATTATGGGTTTGGTGTCGGGGTCGGGGGGCTGCCACCCATGGCGGTGGTGGCCGGAATCCGGCCTCCGCCACCACGCCGCCGCCATGGGTGAGGGAGGAAAAAAAAGGCGTGGAAAGTTGCGAAATGGGGTTGTCTAGGCTTTTTTTTGGCATGGGAGAGCATGGAGTGCTAGGAACTCCTTCTCAAATGCACGGGCATGTCGACCACAACCTCATTTCGCAACAACAACCACCCGTGTGGGGTGGCGGTGGGTGGATAGTCGCGGATTGGGGCTTGCCAAGCCAATGTTTTCAAAAAATTTCATCAAAATTAAAAACAAATGTTTTGTTGCCTTCGGATTTGTGGGCGAGCGGCGAGTCGGAGTGGAGCCGGTAAAGTTTAACCTCGGTGTGCACGGTTGTTTTTAGAAACTCAATCCAATGCCGGGGACGTTGAAAGTGACGCTCTTATGAGTTGCAAACCCGCAAGATTTAAAGAACCTTTTCAAAACAATTTCAAACCAACAAGATTTAAAAACAGAAATTTTCATCAAAATGAAAAACAAATGTTTTGTTGCCTTCGGACTAGTGGGCGAGCGGCGAGTCGGAGTGGAGCCGGTAAAGTTTAACCTCGGTGTGCACGGTTGTTTTTAGAAACTCAATCCAATGCCGGGGACGTTGAAAGTGACGCTCTTATGAGTTGCAAACCCACTAGATTTAAAGAACCTTTTCAAAACAATTTCAAACCAACAAAATTAAAAACAAATGTTTCGTTGCAAACAAATTGTGGGCGAGCGGCGAGTCGGAGTGGAGCCGGTAAAGTTTAACCTCGGTGTGCACGGTTGTTTTTAGAAACTCAATCCAATACCGGGGACGTTGAAAGTGACGCTCTTATGAGTTGCAAACCCACAAGATTTTAAAAACTTTTTGAAAATGTTTCTTCTAAATGACACATTTTGATCCTTGGCAAGTGCTCAATCCGTAACTATCCAATCACCGCCACACCACACCGGTCGGGAGTGTGTGAATGGTGTGCTTCCCGGGGTTGGCATAGATAATCTTTCGCATCGACAATCTTTTGCATGCGAGGGAATGTCTATGCCAACCCCGGGAAGCACACCATTCACCCACTAGTTGTGGGCGACGATGGGTTGGCTTCAAATGAATTTTTGCTTGGGGTTGTCCTCGGTATGCTTTTGTGTTGGGAGTACGGCCACCAAACCTTCTCAATGCACGGGTATGTCGAGGATGGCTTTCGGCGGGGTTGATGAAGAAGCTACCCAATTCTCGGCCACACGAACACATGGTGACGATGCGTTGGCTTCAAGTGAGCTTTAGCTTGGGGTTGTCTTCGGTATGCTTTTGTG
>NW_028276910.1:32500-35000 GCF_965620075.1 Prunus avium
GTGCGCGCAGCCTGTGCGCGCAGCTTGCGCATCTGTCGACAGTGAGGCTAGCGAACTTGTCCTGCCATGGCATGCGCTGTGCGCAGCCTGTGCGCAGCGTGCGCGCAGCTTGCGCATCTGTCGACAGTGAGGCTAGCGAAACTTGTCCTGCCATGGCATGCGCGCAGCCTGCGCACAACATGCGCACAGGCTGTGCGCAGCGTGCGCGGAGCTTGCGCGCAGCTTGCGCATCTGTCGACAGTGAGGCTAGCGAAACTTGTCCTGCCATGGCATGCGCGCAGCGTGCGCGCAGTCTGTGCGCAGCGTGCGCGCAGCCTGTGCGCAGCGTGCGCGCAGCCTGTGCGCAGCGTGCGCGCAGCCTGTGCGCAGCGTGCGCGCAGCTTGCGCATCTGTCGACAGTGAGGCTAGCGAAACTTGTCCTGCCATGGCATGCGCGCAGTCTGCGCGCAGCATGCGCGCAGCATGTGCGCAGCATGCCGGCAGCATGGTTCCAGGTTTTTTCAAATGTCGACAGAATTTTTCAAATCTTGTCAAACCCCGTTTTTATTGAAATTTCCTCGCACAATAAGCTCCCCATAAGTAGTCTATGATTTTTAGGACCTTCTCCAACTTACAAAACTAAAAAATTCCTCCCGGATTTGTTTTAATGATTTTTTCAATTTTACGACTTCTAAAAATAATAAAAAATACTTCCCGACTTCAAAAATTTATGAAACTTTTTCCCATCATAGATTGCATGTTTCTTAGTATCCCTGCAAAAAATCACGTCCAAATACCTTGTATTGAATTATTTAGAGCCCATTATGACTCCTCGCGCATAGGTGATGTCTCTTCCTGTCAAAGGGCTAAATGCATAAAATGCTATATAGGGGGGTGTGTGTTGCCTGCATATGCATGGCAGCCCATGCCTTCCTAGCTGCAGCCCCCTTCCCCCACGCCACACCCATGTCATGTTGCCTCGATATGTTGCCTCGGTATTATGGGTTTGGTGTCGGGGTCGGGGGGCTGCCACCCATGGCGGTGGTGGCCGGAATCCGGCCTCCGCCACCACGCCGCCGCCATGGGTGAGGGAGGAAAAAAAAGGCGTGGAAAGTTGCGAAATGGGGTTGTCTAGGCTTTTTTTTGGCATGGGAGAGCATGGAGTGCTAGGAACTCCTTCTCAAATGCACGGGCATGTCGACCACAACCTCATTTCGCAACAACAACCACCCGTGTGGGGTGGCGGTGGGTGGATAGTCGCGGATTGGGGCTTGCCAAGCCAATGTTTTCAAAAAATTTCATCAAAATTAAAAACAAATGTTTTGTTGCCTTCGGATTTGTGGGCGAGCGGCGAGTCGGAGTGGAGCCGGTAAAGTTTAACCTCGGTGTGCACGGTTGTTTTTAGAAACTCAATCCAATGCCGGGGACGTTGAAAGTGACGCTCTTATGAGTTGCAAACCCGCAAGATTTAAAGAACCTTTTCAAAACAATTTCAAACCAACAAGATTTAAAAACAGAAATTTTCATCAAAATGAAAAACAAATGTTTTGTTGCCTTCGGACTAGTGGGCGAGCGGCGAGTCGGAGTGGAGCCGGTAAAGTTTAACCTCGGTGTGCACGGTTGTTTTTAGAAACTCAATCCAATGCCGGGGACGTTGAAAGTGACGCTCTTATGAGTTGCAAACCCACTAGATTTAAAGAACCTTTTCAAAACAATTTCAAACCAACAAAATTAAAAACAAATGTTTCGTTGCAAACAAATTGTGGGCGAGCGGCGAGTCGGAGTGGAGCCGGTAAAGTTTAACCTCGGTGTGCACGGTTGTTTTTAGAAACTCAATCCAATACCGGGGACGTTGAAAGTGACGCTCTTATGAGTTGCAAACCCACAAGATTTTAAAAACTTTTTGAAAATGTTTCTTCTAAATGACACATTTTGATCCTTGGCAAGTGCTCAATCCGTAACTATCCAATCACCGCCACACCACACCGGTCGGGAGTGTGTGAATGGTGTGCTTCCCGGGGTTGGCATAGATAATCTTTCGCATCGACAATCTTTTGCATGCGAGGGAATGTCTATGCCAACCCCGGGAAGCACACCATTCACCCACTAGTTGTGGGCGACGATGGGTTGGCTTCAAATGAATTTTTGCTTGGGGTTGTCCTCGGTATGCTTTTGTGTTGGGAGTACGGCCACCAAACCTTCTCAATGCACGGGTATGTCGAGGATGGCTTTCGGCGGGGTTGATGAAGAAGCTACCCAATTCTCGGCCACACGAACACATGGTGACGATGCGTTGGCTTCAAGTGAGCTTTAGCTTGGGGTTGTCTTCGGTATGCTTTTGTGTTGGGAGTACGGCCACCAAACCTTCTCAATGCACGGGTATGTCGAGGATGGCTTTCGGCGGAGTTGATGAAGAAGCTAGCAAATTGTTGGCCACTCTCACACGTGTGGGGGTAGGTTGGCTTCGAAAGAAGCTATCCAATCCTCTGAGTGTGCGGTTGAGCTATGATTAAGATTGTCT
>NW_028276910.1:42500-45000 GCF_965620075.1 Prunus avium
CTGGTTCCAGGTTTTTTCAAATGTCGACAGAATTTTTCAAACCTTGTCAAACCCCATTTTTATTGAAATTTCCTCGCACAATAAGCTCCCTATAATTAAGTCTATGATTTTTAGGACCTTCTCCAACTTACAAAATGATATTTAGGACCTTGCCTTGCCCTCACATGCCGTGCCCATTCAAGGCATTCCGAGAAAGTGAGGTTATTGGAGGCTTCGGATGGCGTGGCTTGCCTTGCCTTGCATTGGCATGCCATGCCCAAGTTGTGGCCTACACCAAGCCATTCAAGCCATGCGTTGCCTTACCTTGGAATTGCTCATCATCCAATGCATTCCGAGAAAGTGAGTGTAGGCGAGGCTAAGGATGGCTTGCCTTGCCTTGCCTTGCATTGGCATGCCATGCCCAAGTTGTGGCCTACACCAAGCCATTCAAGCCATGCGTTGCCTTACCTTGGAATTGCTCATCATCCAATGCATTCCGAGAAAGTGAGTGTAGGCGAGGCTAAGGATGGCTTGCCTCGCCTTGCCTTGGCATGCCGTGCCCATGATGTGGCCTTGACCAAGCCATTCAAGCCATGCGTTGCCTTCGCCTTGGCATGCCGTGGCCTTGCCTCGCCATGCGATGCATTCCGACAAAGTGACGCGAAGCGGAAGCCTATCATGGCGTAAAAATGTCGACAAAATTTTTCGACATTTGAATAATGGGGTTTGACAAGGTTTGAAAAATTCAATACAAATGGTAGGCTTGAATGTCGACAAAGTGACGCGAAGCGGAAGCCTACCACGGCGTAAAAATGTCGACAGAATTTTTCGGACCTTGTCCTGCCATGGGCTGCGCGCAGCATGCCGGCAGCCTGTGCGCAGCGTGCGCACAGCATGTCGGCAGCGTGCGCGCTGCTGAGACTGTCGACAGAAATTTTCGAAACTTGTCCTGCCATGCGCGCGCGCAGCGTGCGCACAGCATGCCGGCAGCGTGCGCGCACCATGCCGGCAGCGTGCGCGCAGCTTGCGCGCAGCGTGCTGATTCTGTCGACAGTGAGGCTAGCGAAACTTGTCCTGCCATGGCGTGCGCGCAGCCTGTGCGCGCAGCTTGCGCATCTGTCGACAGTGAGGCTAGCGAACTTGTCCTGCCATGGCATGCGCTGTGCGCAGCCTGTGCGCAGCGTGCGCGCAGCTTGCGCATCTGTCGACAGTGAGGCTAGCGAAACTTGTCCTGCCATGGCATGCGCGCAGCCTGCGCACAACATGCGCACAGGCTGTGCGCAGCGTGCGCGGAGCTTGCGCGCAGCTTGCGCGCAGCTTGCGCATCTGTCGACAGTGAGGCTAGCGAAACTTGTCCTGCCATGGCATGCGCGCAGCGTGCGCGCAGTCTGTGCGCAGCGTGCGCGCAGCCTGTGCGCAGCGTGCGCGCAGCCTGTGCGCAGCGTGCGCGCAGCCTGTGCGCAGCGTGCGCGCAGCTTGCGCATCTGTCGACAGTGAGGCTAGCGAAACTTGTCCTGCCATGGCATGCGCGCAGTCTGCGCGCAGCATGCGCGCAGCATGTGCGCAGCATGCCGGCAGCATGGTTCCAGGTTTTTTCAAATGTCGACAGAATTTTTCAAATCTTGTCAAACCCCGTTTTTATTGAAATTTCCTCGCACAATAAGCTCCCCATAAGTAGTCTATGATTTTTAGGACCTTCTCCAACTTACAAAACTAAAAAATTCCTCCCGGATTTGTTTTAATGATTTTTTCAATTTTACGACTTCTAAAAATAATAAAAAATACTTCCCGACTTCAAAAATTTATGAAACTTTTTCCCATCATAGATTGCATGTTTCTTAGTATCCCTGCAAAAAATCACGTCCAAATACCTTGTATTGAATTATTTAGAGCCCATTATGACTCCTCGCGCATAGGTGATGTCTCTTCCTGTCAAAGGGCTAAATGCATAAAATGCTATATAGGGGGGTGTGTGTTGCCTGCATATGCATGGCAGCCCATGCCTTCCTAGCTGCAGCCCCCTTCCCCCACGCCACACCCATGTCATGTTGCCTCGATATGTTGCCTCGGTATTATGGGTTTGGTGTCGGGGTCGGGGGGCTGCCACCCATGGCGGTGGTGGCCGGAATCCGGCCTCCGCCACCACGCCGCCGCCATGGGTGAGGGAGGAAAAAAAAGGCGTGGAAAGTTGCGAAATGGGGTTGTCTAGGCTTTTTTTTGGCATGGGAGAGCATGGAGTGCTAGGAACTCCTTCTCAAATGCACGGGCATGTCGACCACAACCTCATTTCGCAACAACAACCACCCGTGTGGGGTGGCGGTGGGTGGATAGTCGCGGATTGGGGCTTGCCAAGCCAATGTTTTCAAAAAATTTCATCAAAATTAAAAACAAATGTTTTGTTGCCTTCGGATTTGTGGGCGAGCGGCGAGTCGGAGTGGAGCCGGTAAAGTTTAACCTCGGTGTGCACGGTTGTTTTTAGAAACTCAATCCAATGCCGGGGACGTTGAAAGTGACGCTCTTA
>NW_028276910.1:70000-72500 GCF_965620075.1 Prunus avium
AAGCCTACCACGGCGTAAAAATGTCGACAGAATTTTTCGGACCTTGTCCTGCCATGGGCTGCGCGCAGCATGCCGGCAGCCTGTGCGCAGCGTGCGCACAGCATGTCGGCAGCGTGCGCGCTGCTGAGACTGTCGACAGAAATTTTCGAAACTTGTCCTGCCATGCGCGCGCGCAGCGTGCGCACAGCATGCCGGCAGCGTGCGCGCACCATGCCGGCAGCGTGCGCGCAGCTTGCGCGCAGCGTGCTGATTCTGTCGACAGTGAGGCTAGCGAAACTTGTCCTGCCATGGCGTGCGCGCAGCCTGTGCGCGCAGCTTGCGCATCTGTCGACAGTGAGGCTAGCGAACTTGTCCTGCCATGGCATGCGCTGTGCGCAGCCTGTGCGCAGCGTGCGCGCAGCTTGCGCATCTGTCGACAGTGAGGCTAGCGAAACTTGTCCTGCCATGGCATGCGCGCAGCCTGCGCACAACATGCGCACAGGCTGTGCGCAGCGTGCGCGGAGCTTGCGCGCAGCTTGCGCGCAGCTTGCGCATCTGTCGACAGTGAGGCTAGCGAAACTTGTCCTGCCATGGCATGCGCGCAGCGTGCGCGCAGTCTGTGCGCAGCGTGCGCGCAGCCTGTGCGCAGCGTGCGCGCAGCCTGTGCGCAGCGTGCGCGCAGCCTGTGCGCAGCGTGCGCGCAGCTTGCGCATCTGTCGACAGTGAGGCTAGCGAAACTTGTCCTGCCATGGCATGCGCGCAGTCTGCGCGCAGCATGCGCGCAGCATGTGCGCAGCATGCCGGCAGCATGGTTCCAGGTTTTTTCAAATGTCGACAGAATTTTTCAAATCTTGTCAAACCCCGTTTTTATTGAAATTTCCTCGCACAATAAGCTCCCCATAAGTAGTCTATGATTTTTAGGACCTTCTCCAACTTACAAAACTAAAAAATTCCTCCCGGATTTGTTTTAATGATTTTTTCAATTTTACGACTTCTAAAAATAATAAAAAATACTTCCCGACTTCAAAAATTTATGAAACTTTTTCCCATCATAGATTGCATGTTTCTTAGTATCCCTGCAAAAAATCACGTCCAAATACCTTGTATTGAATTATTTAGAGCCCATTATGACTCCTCGCGCATAGGTGATGTCTCTTCCTGTCAAAGGGCTAAATGCATAAAATGCTATATAGGGGGGTGTGTGTTGCCTGCATATGCATGGCAGCCCATGCCTTCCTAGCTGCAGCCCCCTTCCCCCACGCCACACCCATGTCATGTTGCCTCGATATGTTGCCTCGGTATTATGGGTTTGGTGTCGGGGTCGGGGGGCTGCCACCCATGGCGGTGGTGGCCGGAATCCGGCCTCCGCCACCACGCCGCCGCCATGGGTGAGGGAGGAAAAAAAAGGCGTGGAAAGTTGCGAAATGGGGTTGTCTAGGCTTTTTTTTGGCATGGGAGAGCATGGAGTGCTAGGAACTCCTTCTCAAATGCACGGGCATGTCGACCACAACCTCATTTCGCAACAACAACCACCCGTGTGGGGTGGCGGTGGGTGGATAGTCGCGGATTGGGGCTTGCCAAGCCAATGTTTTCAAAAAATTTCATCAAAATTAAAAACAAATGTTTTGTTGCCTTCGGATTTGTGGGCGAGCGGCGAGTCGGAGTGGAGCCGGTAAAGTTTAACCTCGGTGTGCACGGTTGTTTTTAGAAACTCAATCCAATGCCGGGGACGTTGAAAGTGACGCTCTTATGAGTTGCAAACCCGCAAGATTTAAAGAACCTTTTCAAAACAATTTCAAACCAACAAGATTTAAAAACAGAAATTTTCATCAAAATGAAAAACAAATGTTTTGTTGCCTTCGGACTAGTGGGCGAGCGGCGAGTCGGAGTGGAGCCGGTAAAGTTTAACCTCGGTGTGCACGGTTGTTTTTAGAAACTCAATCCAATGCCGGGGACGTTGAAAGTGACGCTCTTATGAGTTGCAAACCCACTAGATTTAAAGAACCTTTTCAAAACAATTTCAAACCAACAAAATTAAAAACAAATGTTTCGTTGCAAACAAATTGTGGGCGAGCGGCGAGTCGGAGTGGAGCCGGTAAAGTTTAACCTCGGTGTGCACGGTTGTTTTTAGAAACTCAATCCAATACCGGGGACGTTGAAAGTGACGCTCTTATGAGTTGCAAACCCACAAGATTTTAAAAACTTTTTGAAAATGTTTCTTCTAAATGACACATTTTGATCCTTGGCAAGTGCTCAATCCGTAACTATCCAATCACCGCCACACCACACCGGTCGGGAGTGTGTGAATGGTGTGCTTCCCGGGGTTGGCATAGATAATCTTTCGCATCGACAATCTTTTGCATGCGAGGGAATGTCTATGCCAACCCCGGGAAGCACACCATTCACCCACTAGTTGTGGGCGACGATGGGTTGGCTTCAAATGAATTTTTGCTTGGGGTTGTCCTCGGTATGCTTTTGTGTTGGGAGTACGGCCACCAAACCTTCTCAATGCACGGGTATG
>NW_028276910.1:92500-95000 GCF_965620075.1 Prunus avium
TAGCGAACTTGTCCTGCCATGGCATGCGCTGTGCGCAGCCTGTGCGCAGCGTGCGCGCAGCTTGCGCATCTGTCGACAGTGAGGCTAGCGAAACTTGTCCTGCCATGGCATGCGCGCAGCCTGCGCACAACATGCGCACAGGCTGTGCGCAGCGTGCGCGGAGCTTGCGCGCAGCTTGCGCGCAGCTTGCGCATCTGTCGACAGTGAGGCTAGCGAAACTTGTCCTGCCATGGCATGCGCGCAGCGTGCGCGCAGTCTGTGCGCAGCGTGCGCGCAGCCTGTGCGCAGCGTGCGCGCAGCCTGTGCGCAGCGTGCGCGCAGCCTGTGCGCAGCGTGCGCGCAGCTTGCGCATCTGTCGACAGTGAGGCTAGCGAAACTTGTCCTGCCATGGCATGCGCGCAGTCTGCGCGCAGCATGCGCGCAGCATGTGCGCAGCATGCCGGCAGCATGGTTCCAGGTTTTTTCAAATGTCGACAGAATTTTTCAAATCTTGTCAAACCCCGTTTTTATTGAAATTTCCTCGCACAATAAGCTCCCCATAAGTAGTCTATGATTTTTAGGACCTTCTCCAACTTACAAAACTAAAAAATTCCTCCCGGATTTGTTTTAATGATTTTTTCAATTTTACGACTTCTAAAAATAATAAAAAATACTTCCCGACTTCAAAAATTTATGAAACTTTTTCCCATCATAGATTGCATGTTTCTTAGTATCCCTGCAAAAAATCACGTCCAAATACCTTGTATTGAATTATTTAGAGCCCATTATGACTCCTCGCGCATAGGTGATGTCTCTTCCTGTCAAAGGGCTAAATGCATAAAATGCTATATAGGGGGGTGTGTGTTGCCTGCATATGCATGGCAGCCCATGCCTTCCTAGCTGCAGCCCCCTTCCCCCACGCCACACCCATGTCATGTTGCCTCGATATGTTGCCTCGGTATTATGGGTTTGGTGTCGGGGTCGGGGGGCTGCCACCCATGGCGGTGGTGGCCGGAATCCGGCCTCCGCCACCACGCCGCCGCCATGGGTGAGGGAGGAAAAAAAAGGCGTGGAAAGTTGCGAAATGGGGTTGTCTAGGCTTTTTTTTGGCATGGGAGAGCATGGAGTGCTAGGAACTCCTTCTCAAATGCACGGGCATGTCGACCACAACCTCATTTCGCAACAACAACCACCCGTGTGGGGTGGCGGTGGGTGGATAGTCGCGGATTGGGGCTTGCCAAGCCAATGTTTTCAAAAAATTTCATCAAAATTAAAAACAAATGTTTTGTTGCCTTCGGATTTCTGGGCGAGCGGCGAGTCGGAGTGGAGCCGGTAAAGTTTAACCTTGGTGTGCACGGTTGTTTTTAGAAACTCAATCCAATGCCGGGGACGTTGAAAGTGACGCTCTTATGAGTTGCAAACCCGCAAGATTTAAAGAACCTTTTCAAAACAATTTCAAACCAACAAGATTTAAAAACAGAAATTTTCATCAAAATGAAAAACAAATGTTTTGTTGCCTTCGGACTAGTGGGCGAGCGGCGAGTCGGAGTGGAGCCGGTAAAGTTTAACCTCGGTGTGCACGGTTGTTTTTAGAAACTCAATCCAATGCCGGGGACGTTGAAAGTGACGCTCTTATGAGTTGCAAACCCACTAGATTTAAAGAACCTTTTCAAAACAATTTCAAACCAACAAAATTAAAAACAAATGTTTCGTTGCAAACAAATTGTGGGCGAGCGGCGAGTCGGAGTGGAGCCGGTAAAGTTTAACCTCGGTGTGCACGGTTGTTTTTAGAAACTCAATCCAATACCGGGGACGTTGAAAGTGACGCTCTTATGAGTTGCAAACCCACAAGATTTTAAAAACTTTTTGAAAATGTTTCTTCTAAATGACACATTTTGATCCTTGGCAAGTGCTCAATCCGTAACTATCCAATCACCGCCACACCACACCGGTCGGGAGTGTGTGAATGGTGTGCTTCCCGGGGTTGGCATAGATAATCTTTCGCATCGACAATCTTTTGCATGCGAGGGAATGTCTATGCCAACCCCGGGAAGCACACCATTCACCCACTAGTTGTGGGCGACGATGGGTTGGCTTCAAATGAATTTTTGCTTGGGGTTGTCCTCGGTATGCTTTTGTGTTGGGAGTACGGCCACCAAACCTTCTCAATGCACGGGTATGTCGAGGATGGCTTTCGGCGGGGTTGATGAAGAAGCTACCCAATTCTCGGCCACACGAACACATGGTGACGATGCGTTGGCTTCAAGTGAGCTTTAGCTTGGGGTTGTCTTCGGTATGCTTTTGTGTTGGGAGTACGGCCACCAAACCTTCTCAATGCACGGGTATGTCGAGGATGGCTTTCGGCGGAGTTGATGAAGAAGCTAGCAAATTGTTGGCCACTCTCACACGTGTGGGGGTAGGTTGGCTTCGAAAGAAGCTATCCAATCCTCTGAGTGTGCGGTTGAGCTATGATTAAGATTGTCTAGGCATTGCTTGTGTGTGCAAGGTGCGAGCCCAATGC
>NW_028276910.1:102500-105000 GCF_965620075.1 Prunus avium
CAAACCCCATTTTTATTGAAATTTCCTCGCACAATAAGCTCCCTATAATTAAGTCTATGATTTTTAGGACCTTCTCCAACTTACAAAATGATATTTAGGACCTTGCCTTGCCCTCACATGCCGTGCCCATTCAAGGCATTCCGAGAAAGTGAGGTTATTGGAGGCTTCGGATGGCGTGGCTTGCCTTGCCTTGCATTGGCATGCCATGCCCAAGTTGTGGCCTACACCAAGCCATTCAAGCCATGCGTTGCCTTACCTTGGAATTGCTCATCATCCAATGCATTCCGAGAAAGTGAGTGTAGGCGAGGCTAAGGATGGCTTGCCTTGCCTTGCCTTGCATTGGCATGCCATGCCCAAGTTGTGGCCTACACCAAGCCATTCAAGCCATGCGTTGCCTTACCTTGGAATTGCTCATCATCCAATGCATTCCGAGAAAGTGAGTGTAGGCGAGGCTAAGGATGGCTTGCCTCGCCTTGCCTTGGCATGCCGTGCCCATGATGTGGCCTTGACCAAGCCATTCAAGCCATGCGTTGCCTTCGCCTTGGCATGCCGTGGCCTTGCCTCGCCATGCGATGCATTCCGACAAAGTGACGCGAAGCGGAAGCCTATCATGGCGTAAAAATGTCGACAAAATTTTTCGACATTTGAATAATGGGGTTTGACAAGGTTTGAAAAATTCAATACAAATGGTAGGCTTGAATGTCGACAAAGTGACGCGAAGCGGAAGCCTACCACGGCGTAAAAATGTCGACAGAATTTTTCGGACCTTGTCCTGCCATGGGCTGCGCGCAGCATGCCGGCAGCCTGTGCGCAGCGTGCGCACAGCATGTCGGCAGCGTGCGCGCTGCTGAGACTGTCGACAGAAATTTTCGAAACTTGTCCTGCCATGCGCGCGCGCAGCGTGCGCACAGCATGCCGGCAGCGTGCGCGCACCATGCCGGCAGCGTGCGCGCAGCTTGCGCGCAGCGTGCTGATTCTGTCGACAGTGAGGCTAGCGAAACTTGTCCTGCCATGGCGTGCGCGCAGCCTGTGCGCGCAGCTTGCGCATCTGTCGACAGTGAGGCTAGCGAACTTGTCCTGCCATGGCATGCGCTGTGCGCAGCCTGTGCGCAGCGTGCGCGCAGCTTGCGCATCTGTCGACAGTGAGGCTAGCGAAACTTGTCCTGCCATGGCATGCGCGCAGCCTGCGCACAACATGCGCACAGGCTGTGCGCAGCGTGCGCGGAGCTTGCGCGCAGCTTGCGCGCAGCTTGCGCATCTGTCGACAGTGAGGCTAGCGAAACTTGTCCTGCCATGGCATGCGCGCAGCGTGCGCGCAGTCTGTGCGCAGCATGCGCGCAGCCTGTGCGCAGCGTGCGCGCAGCCTGTGCGCAGCGTGCGCGCAGCCTGTGCGCAGCGTGCGCGCAGCTTGCGCATCTGTCGACAGTGAGGCTAGCGAAACTTGTCCTGCCATGGCATGCGCGCAGTCTGCGCGCAGCATGCGCGCAGCATGTGCGCAGCATGCCGGCAGCATGGTTCCAGGTTTTTTCAAATGTCGACAGAATTTTTCAAATCTTGTCAAACCCCGTTTTTATTGAAATTTCCTCGCACAATAAGCTCCCCATAAGTAGTCTATGATTTTTAGGACCTTCTCCAACTTACAAAACTAAAAAATTCCTCCCGGATTTGTTTTAATGATTTTTTCAATTTTACGACTTCTAAAAATAATAAAAAATACTTCCCGACTTCAAAAATTTATGAAACTTTTTCCCATCATAGATTGCATGTTTCTTAGTATCCCTGCAAAAAATCACGTCCAAATACCTTGTATTGAATTATTTAGAGCCCATTATGACTCCTCGCGCATAGGTGATGTCTCTTCCTGTCAAAGGGCTAAATGCATAAAATGCTATATAGGGGGGTGTGTGTTGCCTGCATATGCATGGCAGCCCATGCCTTCCTAGCTGCAGCCCCCTTCCCCCACGCCACACCCATGTCATGTTGCCTCGATATGTTGCCTCGGTATTATGGGTTTGGTGTCGGGGTCGGGGGGCTGCCACCCATGGCGGTGGTGGCCGGAATCCGGCCTCCGCCACCACGCCGCCGCCATGGGTGAGGGAGGAAAAAAAAGGCGTGGAAAGTTGCGAAATGGGGTTGTCTAGGCTTTTTTTTGGCATGGGAGAGCATGGAGTGCTAGGAACTCCTTCTCAAATGCACGGGCATGTCGACCACAACCTCATTTCGCAACAACAACCACCCGTGTGGGGTGGCGGTGGGTGGATAGTCGCGGATTGGGGCTTGCCAAGCCAATGTTTTCAAAAAATTTCATCAAAATTAAAAACAAATGTTTTGTTGCCTTCGGATTTGTGGGCGAGCGGCGAGTCGGAGTGGAGCCGGTAAAGTTTAACCTCGGTGTGCACGGTTGTTTTTAGAAACTCAATCCAATGCCGGGGACGTTGAAAGTGACGCTCTTATGAGTTGCAAACCCGCAAGATTTAAAGAACCTTTTCAAAACAATTTC
>NW_028276910.1:125000-127500 GCF_965620075.1 Prunus avium
GATGTGGCCTTGACCAAGCCATTCAAGCCATGCGTTGCCTTCGCCTTGGCATGCCGTGGCCTTGCCTCGCCATGCGATGCATTCCGACAAAGTGACGCGAAGCGGAAGCCTATCATGGCGTAAAAATGTCGACAAAATTTTTCGACATTTGAATAATGGGGTTTGACAAGGTTTGAAAAATTCAATACAAATGGTAGGCTTGAATGTCGACAAAGTGACGCGAAGCGGAAGCCTACCACGGCGTAAAAATGTCGACAGAATTTTTCGGACCTTGTCCTGCCATGGGCTGCGCGCAGCATGCCGGCAGCCTGTGCGCAGCGTGCGCACAGCATGTCGGCAGCGTGCGCGCTGCTGAGACTGTCGACAGAAATTTTCGAAACTTGTCCTGCCATGCGCGCGCGCAGCGTGCGCACAGCATGCCGGCAGCGTGCGCGCACCATGCCGGCAGCGTGCGCGCAGCTTGCGCGCAGCGTGCTGATTCTGTCGACAGTGAGGCTAGCGAAACTTGTCCTGCCATGGCGTGCGCGCAGCCTGTGCGCGCAGCCTGCGCACAACATGCGCACAGGCTGTGCGCAGCGTGCGCGGAGCTTGCGCGCAGCTTGCGCGCAGCTTGCGCATCTGTCGACAGTGAGGCTAGCGAAACTTGTCCTGCCATGGCATGCGCGCAGCGTGCGCGCAGTCTGTGCGCAGCATGCGCGCAGCCTGTGCGCAGCGTGCGCGCAGCCTGTGCGCAGCGTGCGCGCAGCTTGCGCATCTGTCGACAGTGAGGCTAGCGAAACTTGTCCTGCCATGGCATGCGCGCAGTCTGCGCGCAGCATGCGCGCAGCATGTGCGCAGCATGCCGGCAGCATGGTTCCAGGTTTTTTCAAATGTCGACAGAATTTTTCAAATCTTGTCAAACCCCGTTTTTATTGAAATTTCCTCGCACAATAAGCTCCCCATAAGTAGTCTATGATTTTTAGGACCTTCTCCAACTTACAAAACTAAAAAATTCCTCCCGGATTTGTTTTAATGATTTTTTCAATTTTACGACTTCTAAAAATAATAAAAAATACTTCCCGACTTCAAAAATTTATGAAACTTTTTCCCATCATAGATTGCATGTTTCTTAGTATCCCTGCAAAAAATCACGTCCAAATACCTTGTATTGAATTATTTAGAGCCCATTATGACTCCTCGCGCATAGGTGATGTCTCTTCCTGTCAAAGGGCTAAATGCATAAAATGCTATATAGGGGGGTGTGTGTTGCCTGCATATGCATGGCAGCCCATGCCTTCCTAGCTGCAGCCCCCTTCCCCCACGCCACACCCATGTCATGTTGCCTCGATATGTTGCCTCGGTATTATGGGTTTGGTGTCGGGGTCGGGGGGCTGCCACCCATGGCGGTGGTGGCCGGAATCCGGCCTCCGCCACCACGCCGCCGCCATGGGTGAGGGAGGAAAAAAAAGGCGTGGAAAGTTGCGAAATGGGGTTGTCTAGGCTTTTTTTTGGCATGGGAGAGCATGGAGTGCTAGGAACTCCTTCTCAAATGCACGGGCATGTCGACCACAACCTCATTTCGCAACAACAACCACCCGTGTGGGGTGGCGGTGGGTGGATAGTCGCGGATTGGGGCTTGCCAAGCCAATGTTTTCAAAAAATTTCATCAAAATTAAAAACAAATGTTTTGTTGCCTTCGGATTTGTGGGCGAGCGGCGAGTCGGAGTGGAGCCGGTAAAGTTTAACCTCGGTGTGCACGGTTGTTTTTAGAAACTCAATCCAATGCCGGGGACGTTGAAAGTGACGCTCTTATGAGTTGCAAACCCGCAAGATTTAAAGAACCTTTTCAAAACAATTTCAAACCAACAAGATTTAAAAACAGAAATTTTCATCAAAATGAAAAACAAATGTTTTGTTGCCTTCGGACTAGTGGGCGAGCGGCGAGTCGGAGTGGAGCCGGTAAAGTTTAACCTCGGTGTGCACGGTTGTTTTTAGAAACTCAATCCAATGCCGGGGACGTTGAAAGTGACGCTCTTATGAGTTGCAAACCCACTAGATTTAAAGAACCTTTTCAAAACAATTTCAAACCAACAAAATTAAAAACAAATGTTTCGTTGCAAACAAATTGTGGGCGAGCGGCGAGTCGGAGTGGAGCCGGTAAAGTTTAACCTCGGTGTGCACGGTTGTTTTTAGAAACTCAATCCAATACCGGGGACGTTGAAAGTGACGCTCTTATGAGTTGCAAACCCACAAGATTTTAAAAACTTTTTGAAAATGTTTCTTCTAAATGACACATTTTGATCCTTGGCAAGTGCTCAATCCGTAACTATCCAATCACCGCCACACCACACCGGTCGGGAGTGTGTGAATGGTGTGCTTCCCGGGGTTGGCATAGATAATCTTTCGCATCGACAATCTTTTGCATGCGAGGGAATGTCTATGCCAACCCCGGGAAGCACACCATTCACCCACTAGTTGTGGGCGACGATGGGTTGGCTTCAAATGAATTTTTGCTTGGGGT
>NW_028276910.1:157500-160000 GCF_965620075.1 Prunus avium
TTGCCTTGCCTTGCCTTGCATTGGCATGCCATGCCCAAGTTGTGGCCTACACCAAGCCATTCAAGCCATGCGTTGCCTTACCTTGGAATTGCTCATCATCCAATGCATTCCGAGAAAGTGAGTGTAGGCGAGGCTAAGGATGGCTTGCCTCGCCTTGCCTTGGCATGCCGTGCCCATGATGTGGCCTTGACCAAGCCATTCAAGCCATGCGTTGCCTTCGCCTTGGCATGCCGTGGCCTTGCCTCGCCATGCAATGCATTCCGACAAAGTGACGCGAAGCGGAAGCCTATCATGGCGTAAAAATGTCGACAAAATTTTTCGACATTTGAATAATGGGGTTTGACAAGGTTTGAAAAATTCAATACAAATGGTAGGCTTGAATGTCGACAAAGTGACGCGAAGCGGAAGCCTACCACGGCGTAAAAATGTCGACAGAATTTTTCGGACCTTGTCCTGCCATGGGCTGCGCGCAGCATGCCGGCAGCCTGTGCGCAGCGTGCGCACAGCATGTCGGCAGCGTGCGCGCTGCTGAGACTGTCGACAGAAATTTTCGAAACTTGTCCTGCCATGCGCGCGCGCAGCGTGCGCACAGCATGCCGGCAGCGTGCGCACACCATGCCGGCAGCGTGCGCGCAGCTTGCGCGCAGCGTGCTGATTCTGTCGACAGTGAGGCTAGCGAAACTTGTCCTGCCATGGCGTGCGCGCAGCCTGTGCGCGCAGCTTGCGCATCTGTCGACAGTGAGGCTAGCGAACTTGTCCTGCCATGGCATGCGCTGTGCGCAGCCTGTGCGCAGCGTGCGCGCAGCTTGCGCATCTGTCGACAGTGAGGCTAGCGAAACTTGTCCTGCCATGGCATGCGCGCAGCGTGCGCGCAGCCTGTGCGCAGCGTGCGCGCAGCCTGTGCGCAGCGTGCGCGCAGCCTGTGCGCAGCGTGCGCGCAGCCTGTGCGCAGCGTGCGCGCAGCCTGTGCGCAGCGTGCGCGCAGCCTGTGCGCAGCGTGCGCGCAGCCTGTGCGCAGCGTGCGCGCAGCCTGTGCGCAGCGTGCGCGCAGCCTGTGCGCAGCGTGCGCGCAGCCTGTGCGCAGCGTGCGCGCAGCTTGCGCATCTGTCGACAGTGAGGCTAGCGAAACTTGTCCTGCCATGGCATGCGCGCAGTCTGCGCGCAGCATGCGCGCAGCATGTGCGCAGCATGCCGGCAGCATGGTTCCAGGTTTTTTCAAATGTCGACAGAATTTTTCAAATCTTGTCAAACCCCGTTTTTATTGAAATTTCCTCGCACAATAAGCTCCCCATAAGTAGTCTATGATTTTTAGGACCTTCTCCAACTTACAAAACTAAAAAATTCCTCCCGGATTTGTTTTAATGATTTTTTCAATTTTACGACTTCTAAAAATAATAAAAAATACTTCCCGACTTCAAACATTTATGAAACTTTTTCCCATCATAGATTGCATGTTTCTTAGTATCCCTGCAAAAAATCACGTCCAAATACCTTGTATTGAATTATTTAGAGCCCATTATGACTCCTCGCGCATAGGTGATGTCTCTTCCTGTCAAAGGGCTAAATGCATAAAATGCTATATAGGGGGGTGTGTGTTGCCTGCATATGCATGGCAGCCCATGCCTTCCTAGCTGCAGCCCCCTTCCCCCACGCCACACCCATGTCATGTTGCCTCGATATGTTGCCTCGGTATTATGGGTTTGGTGTCGGGGTCGGGGGGCTGCCACCCATGGCGGTGGTGGCCGGAATCCGGCCTCCGCCACCACGCCGCCGCCATGGGTGAGGGAGGAAAAAAAAGGCGTGGAAAGTTGCGAAATGGGGTTGTCTAGGCTTTTTTTTGGCATGGGAGAGCATGGAGTGCTAGGAACTCCTTCTCAAATGCACGGGCATGTCGACCACAACCTCATTTCGCAACAACAACCACCCGTGTGGGGTGGCGGTGGGTGGATAGTCGCGGATTGGGGCTTGCCAAGCCAATGTTTTCAAAAAATTTCATCAAAATTAAAAACAAATGTTTTGTTGCCTTCGGATTTGTGGGCGAGCGGCGAGTCGGAGTGGAGCCGGTAAAGTTTAACCTCGGTGTGCACGGTTGTTTTTAGAAACTCAATCCAATGCCGGGGACGTTGAAAGTGACGCTCTTATGAGTTGCAAACCCGCAAGATTTAAAGAACCTTTTCAAAACAATTTCAAACCAACAAGATTTAAAAACAGAAATTTTCATCAAAATGAAAAACAAATGTTTTGTTGCCTTCGGACTAGTGGGCGAGCGGCGAGTCGGAGTGGAGCCGGTAAAGTTTAACCTCGGTGTGCACGGTTGTTTTTAGAAACTCAATCCAATGCCGGGGACGTTGAAAGTGACGCTCTTATGAGTTGCAAACCCACTAGATTTAAAGAACCTTTTCAAAACAATTTCAAACCAACAAAATTAAAAACAAATGTTTCGTTGCAAACAAATTGTGGGCGAGCGGCGAGTCGGAGTGGAGCCGGTAAAGTTTAACCT
>NW_028276911.1:5000-7500 GCF_965620075.1 Prunus avium
GGTGGCCGTACTCCCAACACAAAAGCATACCGAAGACAACCCCAAGCTAAAGCTCACTTGAAGCCAACGCATCGTCACCATGTGTTCGTGTGGCCGAGAATTGGGTAGCTTCTTCATCAACCCCGCCGAAAGCCATCCTCGACATACCCGTGCATTGAGAAGGTTTGGTGGCCGTACTCCCAACACAAAAGCATACCGAGGACAACCCCAAGCAAAAATTCATTTGAAGCCAACCCATCGTCGCCCACAACTAGTGGGTGAATGGTGTGCTTCCCGGGGTTGGCATAGACATTCCCTCGCATGCAAAAGATTGTCGATGCGAAAGATTATCTATGCCAACCCCGGGAAGCACACCATTCACACACTCCCGACCGGTGTGGTGTGGCGGTGATTGGATAGTTACGGATTGAGCACTTGCCAAGGATCAAAATGTGTCATTTAGAAGAAACATTTTCAAAAAGTTTTTAAAATCTTGTGGGTTTGCAACTCATAAGAGCGTCACTTTCAACGTCCCCGGTATTGGATTGAGTTTCTAAAAACAACCGTGCACACCGAGGTTAAACTTTACCGGCTCCACTCCGACTCGCCGCTCGCCCACAATTTGTTTGCAACGAAACATTTGTTTTTAATTTTGTTGGTTTGAAATTGTTTTGAAAAGGTTCTTTAAATCTAGTGGGTTTGCAACTCATAAGAGCGTCACTTTCAACGTCCCCGGCATTGGATTGAGTTTCTAAAAACAACCGTGCACACCGAGGTTAAACTTTACCGGCTCCACTCCGACTCGCCGCTCGCCCACTAGTCCGAAGGCAACAAAACATTTGTTTTTCATTTTGATGAAAATTTCTGTTTTTAAATCTTGTTGGTTTGAAATTGTTTTGAAAAGGTTCTTTAAATCTTGCGGGTTTGCAACTCATAAGAGCGTCACTTTCAACGTCCCCGGCATTGGATTGAGTTTCTAAAAACAACCGTGCACACCGAGGTTAAACTTTACCGGCTCCACTCCGACTCGCCGCTCGCCCACAAATCCGAAGGCAACAAAACATTTGTTTTTAATTTTGATGAAATTTTTTGAAAACATTGGCTTGGCAAGCCCCAATCCGCGACTATCCACCCACCGCCACCCCACACGGGTGGTTGTTGTTGCGAAATGAGGTTGTGGTCGACATGCCCGTGCATTTGAGAAGGAGTTCCTAGCACTCCATGCTCTCCCATGCCAAAAAATAGCCTAGACAACCCCATTTCGCAACTTTCCACGCCTTTTTTTTCCTCCCTCACCCATGGCGGCGGCGTGGTGGCGGCGGCCGGATTCCGGCCACCACCGCCATGGGTGGCAGCCCCCCGACCCCGACACCAAACCCATAATACCGAGGCAACATATCGAGGCAACATGACATGGGTGTGGCGTGGGGGAAGGGGGCTGCAGCTAGGAAGGCATGGGCTGCCATGCATATGCAGGCAACACACACCCCCCTATATAGCATTTTATGCATTTAGCCCTTTGACAGGAAGAGACATCACCTATGCGCGAGGAGTCATAATGGGCTCTAAATAATTCAATACAAGGTATTTGGACGTGATTTTTTGCAGGGATACTAAGAAACATGCAATCTATGATGGGAAAAAGTTTCATAAATTTTTGAAGTCGGGAAGTATTTTTTATTAGTTTTAGAAGTCGTAAAATTGAAAAAATCATTAAAACAAATCCGGGAGGAATTTTTTAGTTTTGTAAGTTGGAGAAGGTCCTAAAAATCATAGACTACTTATGGGGAGCTTATTGTGCGAGGAAATTTCAATAAAAACGGGGTTTGACAAGATTTGAAAAATTCTGTCGACATTTGAAAAAACCTGGAACCATGCTGCCGGCATGCTGCGCACATGCTGCGCGCATGCTGCGCGCAGACTGCGCGCATGCCATGGCAGGACAAGTTTTGCTAGCCTCACTGTCTACAGATGCGCAAGCTGCGCGCACGCTGCGCACAGGCTGCGCGCATGCTGCGCACAGACTGCGCGCACGCTGCGCGCATGCCATGGCAGGACAAGTTTCGCTAGCCTCACTGTCGACAGATGCGCAAGCTGCGCGCAAGCTCCGCGCACGCTGCGCACAGCCTGTGCGCATGTTGTGCGCATGCTGCGCGCAGGCTGCGCGCAGGCGCCGCGCATGCCATGGCAGGACAAGTTTCGCTAGCCTCACTGTCGACAGATGCGCAAGCTGCGTGCACGCTGCGCACAGGCTGCGCACAGCGCATGCCATGGCAGGACAAGTTCGCTAGCCTCACTGTCGACAGATGCGCAAGCTGCGCGCACAGGCTGCGCGCACGCCATGGCAGGACAAGTTTCGCTAGCCTCACTGTCGACAGAATCAGCACGCTGCGCGCAAGCTGCGCGCACGCTGCCGGCATGGTGCGCGCACGCTGCCGGCATGGTGCGCGCACGCTGCCGGCATGGTGCGCGCACGCTGCCGGCATGCTGTGCGCACGCTGCGCGCGCGCATGGCAGGACA
>NW_028276911.1:27500-30000 GCF_965620075.1 Prunus avium
GAAAGATTATCTATGCCAACCCCGGGAAGCACACCATTCACACACTCCCGACCGGTGTGGTGTGGCGGTGATTGGATAGTTACGGATTGAGCACTTGCCAAGGATCAAAATGTGTCATTTAGAAGAAACATTTTCAAAAAGTTTTTAAAATCTTGTGGGTTTGCAACTCATAAGAGCGTCACTTTCAACGTCCCCGGTATTGGATTGAGTTTCTAAAAACAACCGTGCACACCGAGGTTAAACTTTACCGGCTCCACTCCGACTCGCCGCTCGCCCACAATTTGTTTGCAACGAAACATTTGTTTTTAATTTTGTTGGTTTGAAATTGTTTTGAAAAGGTTCTTTAAATCTAGTGGGTTTGCAACTCATAAGAGCGTCACTTTCAACGTCCCCGGCATTGGATTGAGTTTCTAAAAACAACCGTGCACACCGAGGTTAAACTTTACCGGCTCCACTCCGACTCGCCGCTCGCCCACTAGTCCGAAGGCAACAAAACATTTGTTTTTCATTTTGATGAAAATTTCTGTTTTTAAATCTTGTTGGTTTGAAATTGTTTTGAAAAGGTTCTTTAAATCTTGCGGGTTTGCAACTCATAAGAGCGTCACTTTCAACGTCCCCGGCATTGGATTGAGTTTCTAAAAACAACCGTGCACACCGAGGTTAAACTTTACCGGCTCCACTCCGACTCGCCGCTCGCCCACAAATCCGAAGGCAACAAAACATTTGTTTTTAATTTTGATGAAATTTTTTGAAAACATTGGCTTGGCAAGCCCCAATCCGCGACTATCCACCCACCGCCACCCCACACGGGTGGTTGTTGTTGCGAAATGAGGTTGTGGTCGACATGCCCGTGCATTTGAGAAGGAGTTCCTAGCACTCCATGCTCTCCCATGCCAAAAAATAGCCTAGACAACCCCATTTCGCAACTTTCCACGCCTTTTTTTTCCTCCCTCACCCATGGCGGCGGCGTGGTGGCGGCGGCCGGATTCCGGCCACCACCGCCATGGGTGGCAGCCCCCCGACCCCGACACCAAACCCATAATACCGAGGCAACATATCGAGGCAACATGACATGGGTGTGGCGTGGGGGAAGGGGGCTGCAGCTAGGAAGGCATGGGCTGCCATGCATATGCAGGCAACACACACCCCCCTATATAGCATTTTATGCATTTAGCCCTTTGACAGGAAGAGACATCACCTATGCGCGAGGAGTCATAATGGGCTCTAAATAATTCAATACAAGGTATTTGGACGTGATTTTTTGCAGGGATACTAAGAAACATGCAATCTATGATGGGAAAAAGTTTCATAAATTTTTGAAGTCGGGAAGTATTTTTTATTAGTTTTAGAAGTCGTAAAATTGAAAAAATCATTAAAACAAATCCGGGAGGAATTTTTTAGTTTTGTAAGTTGGAGAAGGTCCTAAAAATCATAGACTACTTATGGGGAGCTTATTGTGCGAGGAAATTTCAATAAAAACGGGGTTTGACAAGATTTGAAAAATTCTGTCGACATTTGAAAAAACCTGGAACCATGCTGCCGGCATGCTGCGCACATGCTGCGCGCATGCTGCGCGCAGACTGCGCGCATGCCATGGCAGGACAAGTTTTGCTAGCCTCACTGTCTACAGATGCGCAAGCTGCGCGCACGCTGCGCACAGGCTGCGCGCATGCTGCGCACAGACTGCGCGCACGCTGCGCGCATGCCATGGCAGGACAAGTTTCGCTAGCCTCACTGTCGACAGATGCGCAAGCTGCGCGCAAGCTCCGCGCACGCTGCGCACAGCCTGTGCGCATGTTGTGCGCATGCTGCGCGCAGGCTGCGCGCAGGCGCCGCGCATGCCATGGCAGGACAAGTTTCGCTAGCCTCACTGTCGACAGATGCGCAAGCTGCGTGCACGCTGCGCACAGGCTGCGCACAGCGCATGCCATGGCAGGACAAGTTCGCTAGCCTCACTGTCGACAGATGCGCAAGCTGCGCGCACAGGCTGCGCGCACGCCATGGCAGGACAAGTTTCGCTAGCCTCACTGTCGACAGAATCAGCACGCTGCGCGCAAGCTGCGCGCACGCTGCCGGCATGGTGCGCGCACGCTGCCGGCATGGTGCGCGCACGCTGCCGGCATGGTGCGCGCACGCTGCCGGCATGCTGTGCGCACGCTGCGCGCGCGCATGGCAGGACAAGTTTCGAAAATTTCTGTCGACAGTCTCAGCAGCGCGCACGCTGCCGACATGCTGTGCGCACGCTGCGCACAGGCTGCCGGCATGCTGCGCGCAGCCCATGGCAGGACAAGGTCCGAAAAATTCTGTCGACATTTTTACGCCGTGGTAGGCTTCCGCTTCGCGTCACTTTGTCGACATTCAAGCCTACCATTTGTATTGAATTTTTCAAACCTTGTCAAACCCCATTATTCAAATGTCGAAAAATTTTGTCGACATTTTTACGCCATGATAGGCTTCCGCTTCGCGTCACTTTGTCGGAATGCATCGCATGGCGAGGCAA
>NW_028276911.1:55000-57500 GCF_965620075.1 Prunus avium
GACAACCCCAAGCAAAAATTCATTTGAAGCCAACCCATCGTCGCCCACAACTAGTGGGTGAATGGTGTGCTTCCCGGGGTTGGCATAGACATTCCCTCGCATGCAAAAGATTGTCGATGCGAAAGATTATCTATGCCAACCCCGGGAAGCACACCATTCACACACTCCCGACCGGTGTGGTGTGGCGGTGATTGGATAGTTACGGATTGAGCACTTGCCAAGGATCAAAATGTGTCATTTAGAAGAAACATTTTCAAAAAGTTTTTAAAATCTTGTGGGTTTGCAACTCATAAGAGCGTCACTTTCAACGTCCCCGGTATTGGATTGAGTTTCTAAAAACAACCGTGCACACCGAGGTTAAACTTTACCGGCTCCACTCCGACTCGCCGCTCGCCCACAATTTGTTTGCAACGAAACATTTGTTTTTAATTTTGTTGGTTTGAAATTGTTTTGAAAAGGTTCTTTAAATCTAGTGGGTTTGCAACTCATAAGAGCGTCACTTTCAACGTCCCCGGCATTGGATTGAGTTTCTAAAAACAACCGTGCACACCGAGGTTAAACTTTACCGGCTCCACTCCGACTCGCCGCTCGCCCACTAGTCCGAAGGCAACAAAACATTTGTTTTTCATTTTGATGAAAATTTCTGTTTTTAAATCTTGTTGGTTTGAAATTGTTTTGAAAAGGTTCTTTAAATCTTGCGGGTTTGCAACTCATAAGAGCGTCACTTTCAACGTCCCCGGCATTGGATTGAGTTTCTAAAAACAACCGTGCACACCGAGGTTAAACTTTACCGGCTCCACTCCGACTCGCCGCTCGCCCACAAATCCGAAGGCAACAAAACATTTGTTTTTAATTTTGATGAAATTTTTTGAAAACATTGGCTTGGCAAGCCCCAATCCGCGACTATCCACCCACCGCCACCCCACACGGGTGGTTGTTGTTGCGAAATGAGGTTGTGGTCGACATGCCCGTGCATTTGAGAAGGAGTTCCTAGCACTCCATGCTCTCCCATGCCAAAAAATAGCCTAGACAACCCCATTTCGCAACTTTCCACGCCTTTTTTTTCCTCCCTCACCCATGGCGGCGGCGTGGTGGCGGCGGCCGGATTCCGGCCACCACCGCCATGGGTGGCAGCCCCCCGACCCCGACACCAAACCCATAATACCGAGGCAACATATCGAGGCAACATGACATGGGTGTGGCGTGGGGGAAGGGGGCTGCAGCTAGGAAGGCATGGGCTGCCATGCATATGCAGGCAACACACACCCCCCTATATAGCATTTTATGCATTTAGCCCTTTGACAGGAAGAGACATCACCTATGCGCGAGGAGTCATAATGGGCTCTAAATAATTCAATACAAGGTATTTGGACGTGATTTTTTGCAGGGATACTAAGAAACATGCAATCTATGATGGGAAAAAGTTTCATAAATTTTTGAAGTCGGGAAGTATTTTTTATTAGTTTTAGAAGTCGTAAAATTGAAAAAATCATTAAAACAAATCCGGGAGGAATTTTTTAGTTTTGTAAGTTGGAGAAGGTCCTAAAAATCATAGACTACTTATGGGGAGCTTATTGTGCGAGGAAATTTCAATAAAAACGGGGTTTGACAAGATTTGAAAAATTCTGTCGACATTTGAAAAAACCTGGAACCATGCTGCCGGCATGCTGCGCACATGCTGCGCGCATGCTGCGCGCAGACTGCGCGCATGCCATGGCAGGACAAGTTTTGCTAGCCTCACTGTCTACAGATGCGCAAGCTGCGCGCACGCTGCGCACAGGCTGCGCGCATGCTGCGCACAGACTGCGCGCACGCTGCGCGCATGCCATGGCAGGACAAGTTTCGCTAGCCTCACTGTCGACAGATGCGCAAGCTGCGCGCAAGCTCCGCGCACGCTGCGCACAGCCTGTGCGCATGTTGTGCGCATGCTGCGCGCAGGCTGCGCGCAGGCGCCGCGCATGCCATGGCAGGACAAGTTTCGCTAGCCTCACTGTCGACAGATGCGCAAGCTGCGTGCACGCTGCGCACAGAGCTGCGCACAGCGCATGCCATGGCAGGACAAGTTCGCTAGCCTCACTGTCGACAGATGCGCAAGCTGCGCGCACAGGCTGCGCGCACGCCATGGCAGGACAAGTTTCGCTAGCCTCACTGTCGACAGAATCAGCACGCTGCGCGCAAGCTGCGCGCACGCTGCCGGCATGGTGCGCGCACGCTGCCGGCATGGTGCGCGCACGCTGCCGGCATGGTGCGCGCACGCTGCCGGCATGCTGTGCGCACGCTGCGCGCGCGCATGGCAGGACAAGTTTCGAAAATTTCTGTCGACAGTCTCAGCAGCGCGCACGCTGCCGACATGCTGTGCGCACGCTGCGCACAGGCTGCCGGCATGCTGCGCGCAGCCCATGGCAGGACAAGGTCCGAAAAATTCTGTCGACATTTTTACGCCGTGGTAGGCTTCCGCTTCGCGTCACTTTGTCGACATTCAAGCCTACCATTTGTATTG
>NW_028276911.1:77500-80000 GCF_965620075.1 Prunus avium
GGTATTGGATTGAGTTTCTAAAAACAACCGTGCACACCGAGGTTAAACTTTACCGGCTCCACTCCGACTCGCCGCTCGCCCACAATTTGTTTGCAACGAAACATTTGTTTTTAATTTTGTTGGTTTGAAATTGTTTTGAAAAGGTTCTTTAAATCTAGTGGGTTTGCAACTCATAAGAGCGTCACTTTCAACGTCCCCGGCATTGGATTGAGTTTCTAAAAACAACCGTGCACACCGAGGTTAAACTTTACCGGCTCCACTCCGACTCGCCGCTCGCCCACTAGTCCGAAGGCAACAAAACATTTGTTTTTCATTTTGATGAAAATTTCTGTTTTTAAATCTTGTTGGTTTGAAATTGTTTTGAAAAGGTTCTTTAAATCTTGCGGGTTTGCAACTCATAAGAGCGTCACTTTCAACGTCCCCGGCATTGGATTGAGTTTCTAAAAACAACCGTGCACACCGAGGTTAAACTTTACCGGCTCCACTCCGACTCGCCGCTCGCCCACAAATCCGAAGGCAACAAAACATTTGTTTTTAATTTTGATGAAATTTTTTGAAAACATTGGCTTGGCAAGCCCCAATCCGCGACTATCCACCCACCGCCACCCCACACGGGTGGTTGTTGTTGCGAAATGAGGTTGTGGTCGACATGCCCGTGCATTTGAGAAGGAGTTCCTAGCACTCCATGCTCTCCCATGCCAAAAAATAGCCTAGACAACCCCATTTCGCAACTTTCCACGCCTTTTTTTTCCTCCCTCACCCATGGCGGCGGCGTGGTGGCGGCGGCCGGATTCCGGCCACCACCGCCATGGGTGGCAGCCCCCCGACCCCGACACCAAACCCATAATACCGAGGCAACATATCGAGGCAACATGACATGGGTGTGGCGTGGGGGAAGGGGGCTGCAGCTAGGAAGGCATGGGCTGCCATGCATATGCAGGCAACACACACCCCCCTATATAGCATTTTATGCATTTAGCCCTTTGACAGGAAGAGACATCACCTATGCGCGAGGAGTCATAATGGGCTCTAAATAATTCAATACAAGGTATTTGGACGTGATTTTTTGCAGGGATACTAAGAAACATGCAATCTATGATGGGAAAAAGTTTCATAAATTTTTGAAGTCGGGAAGTATTTTTTATTAGTTTTAGAAGTCGTAAAATTGAAAAAATCATTAAAACAAATCCGGGAGGAATTTTTTAGTTTTGTAAGTTGGAGAAGGTCCTAAAAATCATAGACTACTTATGGGGAGCTTATTGTGCGAGGAAATTTCAATAAAAACGGGGTTTGACAAGATTTGAAAAATTCTGTCGACATTTGAAAAAACCTGGAACCATGCTGCCGGCATGCTGCGCACATGCTGCGCGCATGCTGCGCGCAGACTGCGCGCATGCCATGGCAGGACAAGTTTTGCTAGCCTCACTGTCTACAGATGCGCAAGCTGCGCGCACGCTGCGCACAGGCTGCGCGCACGCTGCGCACAGGCTGCGCGCATGCTGCGCACAGACTGCGCGCACGCTGCGCGCATGCCATGGCAGGACAAGTTTCGCTAGCCTCACTGTCGACAGATGCGCAAGCTGCGCGCAAGCTCCGCGCACGCTGCGCACAGCCTGTGCGCATGTTGTGCGCATGCTGCGCGCAGGCTGCGCGCAGGCGCCGCGCATGCCATGGCAGGACAAGTTTCGCTAGCCTCACTGTCGACAGATGCGCAAGCTGCGTGCACGCTGCGCACAGGCTGCGCACAGCGCATGCCATGGCAGGACAAGTTCGCTAGCCTCACTGTCGACAGATGCGCAAGCTGCGCGCACAGGCTGCGCGCACGCCATGGCAGGACAAGTTTCGCTAGCCTCACTGTCGACAGAATCAGCACGCTGCGCGCAAGCTGCGCGCACGCTGCCGGCATGGTGCGCGCACGCTGCCGGCATGGTGCGCGCACGCTGCCGGCATGGTGCGCGCACGCTGCCGGCATGCTGTGCGCACGCTGCGCGCGCGCATGGCAGGACAAGTTTCGAAAATTTCTGTCGACAGTCTCAGCAGCGCGCACGCTGCCGACATGCTGTGCGCACGCTGCGCACAGGCTGCCGGCATGCTGCGCGCAGCCCATGGCAGGACAAGGTCCGAAAAATTCTGTCGACATTTTTACGCCGTGGTAGGCTTCCGCTTCGCGTCACTTTGTCGACATTCAAGCCTACCATTTGTATTGAATTTTTCAAACCTTGTCAAACCCCATTATTCAAATGTCGAAAAATTTTGTCGACATTTTTACGCCATGATAGGCTTCCGCTTCGCGTCACTTTGTCGGAATGCATCGCATGGCGAGGCAAGGCCACGGCATGCCAAGGCGAAGGCAACGCATGGCTTGAATGGCTTGGTCAAGGCCACATCATGGGCACGGCATGCCAAGGCAAGGCGAGGCAAGCCATCCTTAGCCTCGCCTACACTCACTTTCTCGGAATGCATTGGATGATGAGCAATTCCAAGGTAAGGCAACGCATGG
>NW_028276911.1:100000-102500 GCF_965620075.1 Prunus avium
AACATTTGTTTTTCATTTTGATGAAAATTTCTGTTTTTAAATCTTGTTGGTTTGAAATTGTTTTGAAAAGGTTCTTTAAATCTTGCGGGTTTGCAACTCATAAGAGCGTCACTTTCAACGTCCCCGGCATTGGATTGAGTTTCTAAAAACAACCGTGCACACCGAGGTTAAACTTTACCGGCTCCACTCCGACTCGCCGCTCGCCCACAAATCCGAAGGCAACAAAACATTTGTTTTTAATTTTGATGAAATTTTTTGAAAACATTGGCTTGGCAAGCCCCAATCCGCGACTATCCACCCACCGCCACCCCACACGGGTGGTTGTTGTTGCGAAATGAGGTTGTGGTCGACATGCCCGTGCATTTGAGAAGGAGTTCCTAGCACTCCATGCTCTCCCATGCCAAAAAATAGCCTAGACAACCCCATTTCGCAACTTTCCACGCCTTTTTTTTCCTCCCTCACCCATGGCGGCGGCGTGGTGGCGGCGGCCGGATTCCGGCCACCACCGCCATGGGTGGCAGCCCCCCGACCCCGACACCAAACCCATAATACCGAGGCAACATATCGAGGCAACATGACATGGGTGTGGCGTGGGGGAAGGGGGCTGCAGCTAGGAAGGCATGGGCTGCCATGCATATGCAGGCAACACACACCCCCCTATATAGCATTTTATGCATTTAGCCCTTTGACAGGAAGAGACATCACCTATGCGCGAGGAGTCATAATGGGCTCTAAATAATTCAATACAAGGTATTTGGACGTGATTTTTTGCAGGGATACTAAGAAACATGCAATCTATGATGGGAAAAAGTTTCATAAATTTTTGAAGTCGGGAAGTATTTTTTATTAGTTTTAGAAGTCGTAAAATTGAAAAAATCATTAAAACAAATCCGGGAGGAATTTTTTAGTTTTGTAAGTTGGAGAAGGTCCTAAAAATCATAGACTACTTATGGGGAGCTTATTGTGCGAGGAAATTTCAATAAAAACGGGGTTTGACAAGATTTGAAAAATTCTGTCGACATTTGAAAAAACCTGGAACCATGCTGCCGGCATGCTGCGCACATGCTGCGCGCATGCTGCGCGCAGACTGCGCGCATGCCATGGCAGGACAAGTTTTGCTAGCCTCACTGTCTACAGATGCGCAAGCTGCGCGCACGCTGCGCACAGGCTGCGCGCATGCTGCGCACAGACTGCGCGCACGCTGCGCGCATGCCATGGCAGGACAAGTTTCGCTAGCCTCACTGTCGACAGATGCGCAAGCTGCGCGCAAGCTCCGCGCACGCTGCGCACAGCCTGTGCGCATGTTGTGCGCATGCTGCGCGCAGGCTGCGCGCAGGCGCCGCGCATGCCATGGCAGGACAAGTTTCGCTAGCCTCACTGTCGACAGATGCGCAAGCTGCGTGCACGCTGCGCACAGGCTGCGCACAGCGCATGCCATGGCAGGACAAGTTCGCTAGCCTCACTGTCGACAGATGCGCAAGCTGCGCGCACAGGCTGCGCGCACGCCATGGCAGGACAAGTTTCGCTAGCCTCACTGTCGACAGAATCAGCACGCTGCGCGCAAGCTGCGCGCACGCTGCCGGCATGGTGCGCGCACGCTGCCGGCATGGTGCGCGCACGCTGCCGGCATGGTGCGCGCACGCTGCCGGCATGCTGTGCGCACGCTGCGCGCGCGCATGGCAGGACAAGTTTCGAAAATTTCTGTCGACAGTCTCAGCAGCGCGCACGCTGCCGACATGCTGTGCGCACGCTGCGCACAGGCTGCCGGCATGCTGCGCGCAGCCCATGGCAGGACAAGGTCCGAAAAATTCTGTCGACATTTTTACGCCGTGGTAGGCTTCCGCTTCGCGTCACTTTGTCGACATTCAAGCCTACCATTTGTATTGAATTTTTCAAACCTTGTCAAACCCCATTATTCAAATGTCGAAAAATTTTGTCGACATTTTTACGCCATGATAGGCTTCCGCTTCGCGTCACTTTGTCGGAATGCATCGCATGGCGAGGCAAGGCCACGGCATGCCAAGGCGAAGGCAACGCATGGCTTGAATGGCTTGGTCAAGGCCACATCATGGGCACGGCATGCCAAGGCAAGGCGAGGCAAGCCATCCTTAGCCTCGCCTACACTCACTTTCTCGGAATGCATTGGATGATGAGCAATTCCAAGGTAAGGCAACGCATGGCTTGAATGGCTTGGTGTAGGCCACAACTTGGGCATGGCATGCCAATGCAAGGCAAGGCAAGGCAAGCCATCCTTAGCCTCGCCTACACTCACTTTCTCGGAATGCATTGGATGATGAGCAATTCCAAGGTAAGGCAACGCATGGCTTGAATGGCTTGGTGTAGGCCACAACTTGGGCATGGCATGCCAATGCAAGGCAAGGCAAGCCACGCCATCCGAAGCCTCCAATAACCTCACTTTCTCGGAATGCCTTGAATGGGCACGGCATGTGAGGGCAAGGCAAGGTCCTAAATATCATTTTGTAAGTTGGAGAAGGTCCTA
>NW_028276911.1:110000-112500 GCF_965620075.1 Prunus avium
GCTCGCCCACTACTCCGAAGGCAACCGATATTTTGTGGCATCATTGTTACTCTTAAGATTGTCATCCTCGACTTGCTCGTGCATTGGGCTCGCACCTTGCACACACAAGCAATGCCTAGACAATCTTAATCATAGCTCAACCGCACACTCAGAGGATTGGATAGCTTCTTTCGAAGCCAACCTACCCCCACACGTGTGAGAGTGGCCAACAATTTGCTAGCTTCTTCATCAACTCCGCCGAAAGCCATCCTCGACATACCCGTGCATTGAGAAGGTTTGGTGGCCGTACTCCCAACACAAAAGCATACCGAAGACAACCCCAAGCTAAAGCTCACTTGAAGCCAACGCATCGTCACCATGTGTTCGTGTGGCCGAGAATTGGGTAGCTTCTTCATCAACCCCGCCGAAAGCCATCCTCGACATACCCGTGCATTGAGAAGGTTTGGTGGCCGTACTCCCAACACAAAAGCATACCGAGGACAACCCCAAGCAAAAATTCATTTGAAGCCAACCCATCGTCGCCCACAACTAGTGGGTGAATGGTGTGCTTCCCGGGGTTGGCATAGACATTCCCTCGCATGCAAAAGATTGTCGATGCGAAAGATTATCTATGCCAACCCCGGGAAGCACACCATTCACACACTCCCGACCGGTGTGGTGTGGCGGTGATTGGATAGTTACGGATTGAGCACTTGCCAAGGATCAAAATGTGTCATTTAGAAGAAACATTTTCAAAAAGTTTTTAAAATCTTGTGGGTTTGCAACTCATAAGAGCGTCACTTTCAACGTCCCCGGTATTGGATTGAGTTTCTAAAAACAACCGTGCACACCGAGGTTAAACTTTACCGGCTCCACTCCGACTCGCCGCTCGCCCACAATTTGTTTGCAACGAAACATTTGTTTTTAATTTTGTTGGTTTGAAATTGTTTTGAAAAGGTTCTTTAAATCTAGTGGGTTTGCAACTCATAAGAGCGTCACTTTCAACGTCCCCGGCATTGGATTGAGTTTCTAAAAACAACCGTGCACACCGAGGTTAAACTTTACCGGCTCCACTCCGACTCGCCGCTCGCCCACTAGTCCGAAGGCAACAAAACATTTGTTTTTCATTTTGATGAAAATTTCTGTTTTTAAATCTTGTTGGTTTGAAATTGTTTTGAAAAGGTTCTTTAAATCTTGCGGGTTTGCAACTCATAAGAGCGTCACTTTCAACGTCCCCGGCATTGGATTGAGTTTCTAAAAACAACCGTGCACACCGAGGTTAAACTTTACCGGCTCCACTCCGACTCGCCGCTCGCCCACAAATCCGAAGGCAACAAAACATTTGTTTTTAATTTTGATGAAATTTTTTGAAAACATTGGCTTGGCAAGCCCCAATCCGCGACTATCCACCCACCGCCACCCCACACGGGTGGTTGTTGTTGCGAAATGAGGTTGTGGTCGACATGCCCGTGCATTTGAGAAGGAGTTCCTAGCACTCCATGCTCTCCCATGCCAAAAAATAGCCTAGACAACCCCATTTCGCAACTTTCCACGCCTTTTTTTTCCTCCCTCACCCATGGCGGCGGCGTGGTGGCGGCGGCCGGATTCCGGCCACCACCGCCATGGGTGGCAGCCCCCCGACCCCGACACCAAACCCATAATACCGAGGCAACATATCGAGGCAACATGACATGGGTGTGGCGTGGGGGAAGGGGGCTGCAGCTAGGAAGGCATGGGCTGCCATGCATATGCAGGCAACACACACCCCCCTATATAGCATTTTATGCATTTAGCCCTTTGACAGGAAGAGACATCACCTATGCGCGAGGAGTCATAATGGGCTCTAAATAATTCAATACAAGGTATTTGGACGTGATTTTTTGCAGGGATACTAAGAAACATGCAATCTATGATGGGAAAAAGTTTCATAAATTTTTGAAGTCGGGAAGTATTTTTTATTAGTTTTAGAAGTCGTAAAATTGAAAAAATCATTAAAACAAATCCGGGAGGAATTTTTTAGTTTTGTAAGTTGGAGAAGGTCCTAAAAATCATAGACTACTTATGGGGAGCTTATTGTGCGAGGAAATTTCAATAAAAACGGGGTTTGACAAGATTTGAAAAATTCTGTCGACATTTGAAAAAACCTGGAACCATGCTGCCGGCATGCTGCGCACATGCTGCGCGCATGCTGCGCGCAGACTGCGCGCATGCCATGGCAGGACAAGTTTTGCTAGCCTCACTGTCTACAGATGCGCAAGCTGCGCGCACGCTGCGCACAGGCTGCGCGCATGCTGCGCACAGACTGCGCGCACGCTGCGCGCATGCCATGGCAGGACAAGTTTCGCTAGCCTCACTGTCGACAGATGCGCAAGCTGCACGCAAGCTCCGCGCACGCTGCGCACAGCCTGTGCGCATGTTGTGCGCATGCTGCGCGCAGGCTGCGCGCAGGCGCCGCGCATGCCATGGCAGGACAAGTTTCGCTAGCCTCACTGTCGACAGATGCGCAAGCTGCGTGCACGCT
>NW_028276911.1:127500-130000 GCF_965620075.1 Prunus avium
CGTCACTTTCAACGTCCCCGGCATTGGATTGAGTTTCTAAAAACAACCGTGCACACCGAGGTTAAACTTTACCGGCTCCACTCCGACTCGCCGCTCGCCCACTAGTCCGAAGGCAACAAAACATTTGTTTTTCATTTTGATGAAAATTTCTGTTTTTAAATCTTGTTGGTTTGAAATTGTTTTGAAAAGGTTCTTTAAATCTTGCGGGTTTGCAACTCATAAGAGCGTCACTTTCAACGTCCCCGGCATTGGATTGAGTTTCTAAAAACAACCGTGCACACCGAGGTTAAACTTTACCGGCTCCACTCCGACTCGCCGCTCGCCCACAAATCCGAAGGCAACAAAACATTTGTTTTTAATTTTGATGAAATTTTTTGAAAACATTGGCTTGGCAAGCCCCAATCCGCGACTATCCACCCACCGCCACCCCACACGGGTGGTTGTTGTTGCGAAATGAGGTTGTGGTCGACATGCCCGTGCATTTGAGAAGGAGTTCCTAGCACTCCATGCTCTCCCATGCCAAAAAATAGCCTAGACAACCCCATTTCGCAACTTTCCACGCCTTTTTTTTCCTCCCTCACCCATGGCGGCGGCGTGGTGGCGGCGGCCGGATTCCGGCCACCACCGCCATGGGTGGCAGCCCCCCGACCCCGACACCAAACCCATAATACCGAGGCAACATATCGAGGCAACATGACATGGGTGTGGCGTGGGGGAAGGGGGCTGCAGCTAGGAAGGCATGGGCTGCCATGCATATGCAGGCAACACACACCCCCCTATATAGCATTTTATGCATTTAGCCCTTTGACAGGAAGAGACATCACCTATGCGCGAGGAGTCATAATGGGCTCTAAATAATTCAATACAAGGTATTTGGACGTGATTTTTTGCAGGGATACTAAGAAACATGCAATCTATGATGGGAAAAAGTTTCATAAATTTTTGAAGTCGGGAAGTATTTTTTATTAGTTTTAGAAGTCGTAAAATTGAAAAAATCATTAAAACAAATCCGGGAGGAATTTTTTAGTTTTGTAAGTTGGAGAAGGTCCTAAAAATCATAGACTACTTATGGGGAGCTTATTGTGCGAGGAAATTTCAATAAAAACGGGGTTTGACAAGATTTGAAAAATTCTGTCGACATTTGAAAAAACCTGGAACCATGCTGCCGGCATGCTGCGCACATGCTGCGCGCATGCTGCGCGCAGACTGCGCGCATGCCATGGCAGGACAAGTTTTGCTAGCCTCACTGTCTACAGATGCGCAAGCTGCGCGCACGCTGCGCACAGGCTGCGCGCATGCTGCGCACAGACTGCGCGCACGCTGCGCGCATGCCATGGCAGGACAAGTTTCGCTAGCCTCACTGTCGACAGATGCGCAAGCTGCGCGCAAGCTCCGCGCACGCTGCGCACAGCCTGTGCGCATGTTGTGCGCATGCTGCGCGCAGGCTGCGCGCAGGCGCCGCGCATGCCATGGCAGGACAAGTTTCGCTAGCCTCACTGTCGACAGATGCGCAAGCTGCGTGCACGCTGCGCACAGGCTGCGCACAGCGCATGCCATGGCAGGACAAGTTCGCTAGCCTCACTGTCGACAGATGCGCAAGCTGCGCGCACAGGCTGCGCGCACGCCATGGCAGGACAAGTTTCGCTAGCCTCACTGTCGACAGAATCAGCACGCTGCGCGCAAGCTGCGCGCACGCTGCCGGCATGGTGCGCGCACGCTGCCGGCATGGTGCGCGCACGCTGCCGGCATGGTGCGCGCACGCTGCCGGCATGCTGTGCGCACGCTGCGCGCGCGCATGGCAGGACAAGTTTCGAAAATTTCTGTCGACAGTCTCAGCAGCGCGCACGCTGCCGACATGCTGTGCGCACGCTGCGCACAGGCTGCCGGCATGCTGCGCGCAGCCCATGGCAGGACAAGGTCCGAAAAATTCTGTCGACATTTTTACGCCGTGGTAGGCTTCCGCTTCGCGTCACTTTGTCGACATTCAAGCCTACCATTTGTATTGAATTTTTCAAACCTTGTCAAACCCCATTATTCAAATGTCGAAAAATTTTGTCGACATTTTTACGCCATGATAGGCTTCCGCTTCGCGTCACTTTGTCGGAATGCATCGCATGGCGAGGCAAGGCCACGGCATGCCAAGGCGAAGGCAACGCATGGCTTGAATGGCTTGGTCAAGGCCACATCATGGGCACGGCATGCCAAGGCAAGGCGAGGCAAGCCATCCTTAGCCTCGCCTACACTCACTTTCTCGGAATGCATTGGATGATGAGCAATTCCAAGGTAAGGCAACGCATGGCTTGAATGGCTTGGTGTAGGCCACAACTTGGGCATGGCATGCCAATGCAAGGCAAGGCAAGGCAAGCCATCCTTAGCCTCGCCTACACTCACTTTCTCGGAATGCATTGGATGATGAGCAATTCCAAGGTAAGGCAACGCATGGCTTGAATGGCTTGGTGTAGGCCACAACTTGGGCATGGCATGCCAATGCAAGGCAAGG
>NW_028276911.1:147500-150000 GCF_965620075.1 Prunus avium
ATACCGAGGACAACCCCAAGCAAAAATTCATTTGAAGCCAACCCATCGTCGCCCACAACTAGTGGGTGAATGGTGTGCTTCCCGGGGTTGGCATAGACATTCCCTCGCATGCAAAAGATTGTCGATGCGAAAGATTATCTATGCCAACCCCGGGAAGCACACCATTCACACACTCCCGACCGGTGTGGTGTGGCGGTGATTGGATAGTTACGGATTGAGCACTTGCCAAGGATCAAAATGTGTCATTTAGAAGAAACATTTTCAAAAAGTTTTTAAAATCTTGTGGGTTTGCAACTCATAAGAGCGTCACTTTCAACGTCCCCGGTATTGGATTGAGTTTCTAAAAACAACCGTGCACACCGAGGTTAAACTTTACCGGCTCCACTCCGACTCGCCGCTCGCCCACAATTTGTTTGCAACGAAACATTTGTTTTTAATTTTGTTGGTTTGAAATTGTTTTGAAAAGGTTCTTTAAATCTAGTGGGTTTGCAACTCATAAGAGCGTCACTTTCAACGTCCCCGGCATTGGATTGAGTTTCTAAAAACAACCGTGCACACCGAGGTTAAACTTTACCGGCTCCACTCCGACTCGCCGCTCGCCCACTAGTCCGAAGGCAACAAAACATTTGTTTTTCATTTTGATGAAAATTTCTGTTTTTAAATCTTGTTGGTTTGAAATTGTTTTGAAAAGGTTCTTTAAATCTTGCGGGTTTGCAACTCATAAGAGCGTCACTTTCAACGTCCCCGGCATTGGATTGAGTTTCTAAAAACAACCGTGCACACCGAGGTTAAACTTTACCGGCTCCACTCCGACTCGCCGCTCGCCCACAAATCCGAAGGCAACAAAACATTTGTTTTTAATTTTGATGAAATTTTTTGAAAACATTGGCTTGGCAAGCCCCAATCCGCGACTATCCACCCACCGCCACCCCACACGGGTGGTTGTTGTTGCGAAATGAGGTTGTGGTCGACATGCCCGTGCATTTGAGAAGGAGTTCCTAGCACTCCATGCTCTCCCATGCCAAAAAATAGCCTAGACAACCCCATTTCGCAACTTTCCACGCCTTTTTTTTCCTCCCTCACCCATGGCGGCGGCGTGGTGGCGGCGGCCGGATTCCGGCCACCACCGCCATGGGTGGCAGCCCCCCGACCCCGACACCAAACCCATAATACCGAGGCAACATATCGAGGCAACATGACATGGGTGTGGCGTGGGGGAAGGGGGCTGCAGCTAGGAAGGCATGGGCTGCCATGCATATGCAGGCAACACACACCCCCCTATATAGCATTTTATGCATTTAGCCCTTTGACAGGAAGAGACATCACCTATGCGCGAGGAGTCATAATGGGCTCTAAATAATTCAATACAAGGTATTTGGACGTGATTTTTTGCAGGGATACTAAGAAACATGCAATCTATGATGGGAAAAAGTTTCATAAATTTTTGAAGTCGGGAAGTATTTTTTATTAGTTTTAGAAGTCGTAAAATTGAAAAAATCATTAAAACAAATCCGGGAGGAATTTTTTAGTTTTGTAAGTTGGAGAAGGTCCTAAAAATCATAGACTACTTATGGGGAGCTTATTGTGCGAGGAAATTTCAATAAAAACGGGGTTTGACAAGATTTGAAAAATTCTGTCGACATTTGAAAAAACCTGGAACCATGCTGCCGGCATGCTGCGCACATGCTGCGCGCATGCTGCGCGCAGACTGCGCGCATGCCATGGCAGGACAAGTTTTGCTAGCCTCACTGTCTACAGATGCGCAAGCTGCGCGCACGCTGCGCACAGGCTGCGCGCATGCTGCGCACAGACTGCGCGCACGCTGCGCGCATGCCATGGCAGGACAAGTTTCGCTAGCCTCACTGTCGACAGATGCGCAAGCTGCGCGCAAGCTCCGCGCACGCTGCGCACAGCCTGTGCGCATGTTGTGCGCATGCTGCGCGCAGGCTGCGCGCAGGCGCCGCGCATGCCATGGCAGGACAAGTTTCGCTAGCCTCACTGTCGACAGATGCGCAAGCTGCGTGCACGCTGCGCACAGGCTGCGCACAGCGCATGCCATGGCAGGACAAGTTCGCTAGCCTCACTGTCGACAGATGCGCAAGCTGCGCGCACAGGCTGCGCGCACGCCATGGCAGGACAAGTTTCGCTAGCCTCACTGTCGACAGAATCAGCACGCTGCGCGCAAGCTGCGCGCACGCTGCCGGCATGGTGCGCGCACGCTGCCGGCATGGTGCGCGCACGCTGCCGGCATGGTGCGCGCACGCTGCCGGCATGCTGTGCGCACGCTGCGCGCGCGCATGGCAGGACAAGTTTCGAAAATTTCTGTCGACAGTCTCAGCAGCGCGCACGCTGCCGACATGCTGTGCGCACGCTGCGCACAGGCTGCCGGCATGCTGCGCGCAGCCCATGGCAGGACAAGGTCCGAAAAATTCTGTCGACATTTTTACGCCGTGGTAGGCTTCCGCTTCGCGTCACTTTGTCGACATTCAAGCCTACCATT
>NW_028276911.1:170000-172500 GCF_965620075.1 Prunus avium
CCCGGTATTGGATTGAGTTTCTAAAAACAACCGTGCACACCGAGGTTAAACTTTACCGGCTCCACTCCGACTCGCCGCTCGCCCACAATTTGTTTGCAACGAAACATTTGTTTTTAATTTTGTTGGTTTGAAATTGTTTTGAAAAGGTTCTTTAAATCTAGTGGGTTTGCAACTCATAAGAGCGTCACTTTCAACGTCCCCGGCATTGGATTGAGTTTCTAAAAACAACCGTGCACACCGAGGTTAAACTTTACCGGCTCCACTCCGACTCGCCGCTCGCCCACTAGTCCGAAGGCAACAAAACATTTGTTTTTCATTTTGATGAAAATTTCTGTTTTTAAATCTTGTTGGTTTGAAATTGTTTTGAAAAGGTTCTTTAAATCTTGCGGGTTTGCAACTCATAAGAGCGTCACTTTCAACGTCCCCGGCATTGGATTGAGTTTCTAAAAACAACCGTGCACACCGAGGTTAAACTTTACCGGCTCCACTCCGACTCGCCGCTCGCCCACAAATCCGAAGGCAACAAAACATTTGTTTTTAATTTTGATGAAATTTTTTGAAAACATTGGCTTGGCAAGCCCCAATCCGCGACTATCCACCCACCGCCACCCCACACGGGTGGTTGTTGTTGCGAAATGAGGTTGTGGTCGACATGCCCGTGCATTTGAGAAGGAGTTCCTAGCACTCCATGCTCTCCCATGCCAAAAAATAGCCTAGACAACCCCATTTCGCAACTTTCCACGCCTTTTTTTTCCTCCCTCACCCATGGCGGCGGCGTGGTGGCGGCGGCCGGATTCCGGCCACCACCGCCATGGGTGGCAGCCCCCCGACCCCGACACCAAACCCATAATACCGAGGCAACATATCGAGGCAACATGACATGGGTGTGGCGTGGGGGAAGGGGGCTGCAGCTAGGAAGGCATGGGCTGCCATGCATATGCAGGCAACACACACCCCCCTATATAGCATTTTATGCATTTAGCCCTTTGACAGGAAGAGACATCACCTATGCGCGAGGAGTCATAATGGGCTCTAAATAATTCAATACAAGGTATTTGGACGTGATTTTTTGCAGGGATACTAAGAAACATGCAATCTATGATGGGAAAAAGTTTCATAAATTTTTGAAGTCGGGAAGTATTTTTTATTAGTTTTAGAAGTCGTAAAATTGAAAAAATCATTAAAACAAATCCGGGAGGAATTTTTTAGTTTTGTAAGTTGGAGAAGGTCCTAAAAATCATAGACTACTTATGGGGAGCTTATTGTGCGAGGAAATTTCAATAAAAACGGGGTTTGACAAGATTTGAAAAATTCTGTCGACATTTGAAAAAACCTGGAACCATGCTGCCGGCATGCTGCGCACATGCTGCGCGCATGCTGCGCGCAGACTGCGCGCATGCCATGGCAGGACAAGTTTTGCTAGCCTCACTGTCTACAGATGCGCAAGCTGCGCGCACGCTGCGCACAGGCTGCGCGCATGCTGCGCACAGACTGCGCGCACGCTGCGCGCATGCCATGGCAGGACAAGTTTCGCTAGCCTCACTGTCGACAGATGCGCAAGCTGCGCGCAAGCTCCGCGCACGCTGCGCACAGCCTGTGCGCATGTTGTGCGCATGCTGCGCGCAGGCTGCGCGCAGGCGCCGCGCATGCCATGGCAGGACAAGTTTCGCTAGCCTCACTGTCGACAGATGCGCAAGCTGCGTGCACGCTGCGCACAGGCTGCGCACAGCGCATGCCATGGCAGGACAAGTTCGCTAGCCTCACTGTCGACAGATGCGCAAGCTGCGCGCACAGGCTGCGCGCACGCCATGGCAGGACAAGTTTCGCTAGCCTCACTGTCGACAGAATCAGCACGCTGCGCGCAAGCTGCGCGCACGCTGCCGGCATGGTGCGCGCACGCTGCCGGCATGCTGTGCGCACGCTGCGCGCGCGCATGGCAGGACAAGTTTCGAAAATTTCTGTCGACAGTCTCAGCAGCGCGCACGCTGCCGACATGCTGTGCGCACGCTGCGCACAGGCTGCCGGCATGCTGCGCGCAGCCCATGGCAGGACAAGGTCCGAAAAATTCTGTCGACATTTTTACGCCGTGGTAGGCTTCCGCTTCGCGTCACTTTGTCGACATTCAAGCCTACCATTTGTATTGAATTTTTCAAACCTTGTCAAACCCCATTATTCAAATGTCGAAAAATTTTGTCGACATTTTTACGCCATGATAGGCTTCCGCTTCGCGTCACTTTGTCGGAATGCATCGCATGGCGAGGCAAGGCCACGGCATGCCAAGGCGAAGGCAACGCATGGCTTGAATGGCTTGGTCAAGGCCACATCATGGGCACGGCATGCCAAGGCAAGGCGAGGCAAGCCATCCTTAGCCTCGCCTACACTCACTTTCTCGGAATGCATTGGATGATGAGCAATTCCAAGGTAAGGCAACGCATGGCTTGAATGGCTTGGTGTAGGCCACAACTTGGGCATGGCATGCCAATGCAAGGCAAGGCAAGGC
>NW_028276911.1:182500-185254 GCF_965620075.1 Prunus avium
GCTGCGCGCATGCTGCGCACAGACTGCGCGCACGCTGCGCGCATGCCATGGCAGGACAAGTTTCGCTAGCCTCACTGTCGACAGATGCGCAAGCTGCGCGCAAGCTCCGCGCACGCTGCGCACAGCCTGTGCGCATGTTGTGCGCATGCTGCGCGCAGGCTGCGCGCAGGCGCCGCGCATGCCATGGCAGGACAAGTTTCGCTAGCCTCACTGTCGACAGATGCGCAAGCTGCGTGCACGCTGCGCACAGGCTGCGCACAGCGCATGCCATGGCAGGACAAGTTCGCTAGCCTCACTGTCGACAGATGCGCAAGCTGCGCGCACAGGCTGCGCGCACGCCATGGCAGGACAAGTTTCGCTAGCCTCACTGTCGACAGAATCAGCACGCTGCGCGCAAGCTGCGCGCACGCTGCCGGCATGGTGCGCGCACGCTGCCGGCATGGTGCGCGCACGCTGCCGGCATGGTGCGCGCACGCTGCCGGCATGGTGCGCGCACGCTGCCGGCATGCTGTGCGCACGCTGCGCGCGCGCATGGCAGGACAAGTTTCGAAAATTTCTGTCGACAGTCTCAGCAGCGCGCACGCTGCCGACATGCTGTGCGCACGCTGCGCACAGGCTGCCGGCATGCTGCGCGCAGCCCATGGCAGGACAAGGTCCGAAAAATTCTGTCGACATTTTTACGCCGTGGTAGGCTTCCGCTTCGCGTCACTTTGTCGACATTCAAGCCTACCATTTGTATTGAATTTTTCAAACCTTGTCAAACCCCATTATTCAAATGTCGAAAAATTTTGTCGACATTTTTACGCCATGATAGGCTTCCGCTTCGCGTCACTTTGTCGGAATGCATCGCATGGCGAGGCAAGGCCACGGCATGCCAAGGCGAAGGCAACGCATGGCTTGAATGGCTTGGTCAAGGCCACATCATGGGCACGGCATGCCAAGGCAAGGCGAGGCAAGCCATCCTTAGCCTCGCCTACACTCACTTTCTCGGAATGCATTGGATGATGAGCAATTCCAAGGTAAGGCAACGCATGGCTTGAATGGCTTGGTGTAGGCCACAACTTGGGCATGGCATGCCAATGCAAGGCAAGGCAAGGCAAGCCATCCTTAGCCTCGCCTACACTCACTTTCTCGGAATGCATTGGATGATGAGCAATTCCAAGGTAAGGCAACGCATGGCTTGAATGGCTTGGTGTAGGCCACAACTTGGGCATGGCATGCCAATGCAAGGCAAGGCAAGCCACGCCATCCGAAGCCTCCAATAACCTCACTTTCTCGGAATGCCTTGAATGGGCACGGCATGTGAGGGCAAGGCAAGGTCCTAAATATCATTTTGTAAGTTGGAGAAGGTCCTAAAAATCATAGACTTAATTATAGGGAGCTTATTGTGCGAGGAAATTTCAATAAAAATGGGGTTTGACAAGGTTTGAAAAATTCTGTCGACATTTGAAAAAACCTGGAACCAGGCTGCCGGCATGCTGCGTGCAGGCTGCGCGCAGGCTGCGCGCATGCCATGCAGGACAAGTTTCGCAAGCCTCACTGTCGACAGATTCGCAAGCTGCGCGCACAGGCTGCGCGCACGCCATGGCAGGACAAGTTTCGCTAGCCTCACTGTCGACAGATGCGCAGGTTGCGCGCACAGGCTGCGCGCGCGCATGGCAGGACAAGTTTCGCTAGCCTCACTGTCGACAGAATCAGCACGCTGCGCGCAAGCTGCGCGCGCGCATGGCAGGACAAGTTTCGAAAAATTCTGTCGACAAGCTCAGCTGCGCGCACGTTGCCGACATGCTGTGCGCACGCTGCCGGCATGTTGTGCGCATGCTGCGCGCAGCTGCGCACGCGCATGGCAGGACAAGTTTCGCTAGCCTCTGTCGACAGGCTATGCAGCGCGCACGCTGCCGACATGCTGTGCCCACGCTGCGCACAGGCTGCCGGCATGCTGCGCGCAGCCCATGGCAGGACAAGTTCCGAAAAATTCTGTCAACATTTTTGCGCATGGTAGGCTTCCGCTTCGCGTCACTTTGTCGACATTCAAGCCTACCATTTTTATTGAATTTTTCAAACCTTGTCAAACCCCATTATTCAAATGTCGAAAAATTTTGTCGACATTTTTACGCCATGGTAGGCTTCCGCTTCGCGTCACTTTGTCGGAATGCGTTGAATGGGAGCAAAGGCAAGGCCACGGCATGCCACGGCATGGCAAGGCACGACATGCAAAGGCCAAGGCACGACATGCCAAGGCAAGTGAAGGCCGTGCGAAGAGAATGCAAGTACGTAAAAATACAAAGTGTTGGATGTGTAGCCTCGTCAAGTTTTGGAGGAAAGTTGAATGGAAAAGGAGGGGGAGGGACGAATCGAAGCGACGCAGGGCTGAATCTCAGTGGATCGTGGCAGCAAGGCCACTCTGCCACTTACAATACCCCGTCGCGTATTTAAGTCGTCTGCAAAGGATTCTACCCGCCGCTCGGTAGAAATTGTAATTTAAGGCGGTCCTCGCAGCTCGTCCGCCGCGAGGGCTTCACCAACGACACGTGCCTTTGGGGGCCTAGGGCCCCTACTGAGGGTCGGCAAACGGGCGGCGGGCGCATGCGTCGCTTCTAGCCCGGATTCTGACTTAGAGGCGTTCAGTCATAATCCAGCGCACGGTAGCTTCGCGCCACTGGCTTTTCAACCAAGCGCGATGACCAATTGTGCGAATCAACGGTTCCTCTCGTACTAGGTTGAATTACTATTGCGACACTGTCATCAGTAGGG
>NW_028276912.1:5000-17500 GCF_965620075.1 Prunus avium
CTTTCTTGAATTTGGTAATCTAAGTACATAACTAGTTTTAACTTCTCAGTCTTCGTGGGTACGACCTCGTACTTGTCTTGCTATACTACTAATTGCCCCGTACAATTGCGAGTTAACATAATATTAACAACAAATTTTGGCGCCGTTGCCGGGGACTGAACGAAAGTTCTTCCCTGGTTATGTGCCCAAGGTTACCCTATTCTTTTTAGTGTTTCTAATTAATCTAATTTTCTGTTTCAGGTAGTTTATGTCTAAAAATCCATTACTTGAACAAGTGAGGTCTTCGTTCCAACGTTCTAGATCTTTGAACGCAGGACCATCATTGCAACCCAGACGAGTGACCTCTGAAATTCAGAATCGTCTAGAAAGGGAGTTGTCAACTGCAAAAGAGCAAGCTCTTGCTACATTTACAAGTCTTGCTCTCCACACTGAACTTCCCGGTTCTTCACTTTCAAATTCGGAAGCAAGTTCAGACCAAGAAGAAGAAGAAATGATGGCTGCCATTGAGTTCATGGGAGAACTTGATATCCCAACAATTCCAGCATCTCCTTCAAGCATTTTGCTGCCCACTGTAGCTCGAAATTATGAGCTTAAATCTTCTCATCTTAATATGCTGCCTTCCTTTTATGGTTTACCTAATGAAGATCCATTGACTCATATAAAGGATATTTTTAATGTTGTGAGTTCTTTTCCCTTGACAGGTGTGACAGAAGATCAACTTCGAATGAGAGTGTTTCCATACACTTTAAAGGATAAGGCGAAGTATTGGTTGAATTCTTTGAAGCCTGGTTCACTCACTACATGGTCTGCCATTCAAAAGAAGTTCCTGGAAAAATACTTCTCCACGCAAAAGACCGACATGCTTAGGGACAAGATCTTGTTATTTGCACAGCAAGATGATGAATCGTTTTGTGAAGCATGGGAGAAATTCAATGGGCTGCTCAACCAATGTCCTCATCATGGGATTCCATTGAAGCTTCAAATGCGTATGTTTTATAAAGGACTAACCCCTTCTAGTCATAATATAGTCACCAATTTTGCAGGTGGTTCTTTTAAAACCAAAACTCCAGAAGAAACGTACGAACTCTTTGAGGAGATAGCAATGGAGACCCAACATACGGATACAAGAGGTAAACGTGTTATTAGTGGTTCTAATGATGCTTCTAGTGTGCAGATTTCAAAACTGGAACAAAAGCTAGATGCTCTTCTTGCATTAAACTCAAGAAGCCCTCCGAAGGAAGTGTGTAGCATTTGTGAATCTCATGACCATGCTACCACAGCTTGTCCACTTGGGGCTGGATATCCAGAATTTGTGCAAGAGCAAGCTAAGTTGGTAAATTCCTACAACCAAGGTCCAAGAAATGATCCATACTCTCAAAGTTATAATCCAGGTTGGAGGAATCATCCAAACTTTTCATGGAGAAATACCCAGAATCAAGCAAATCCCCCTTCATTCCAAAGGCCACAACAATCATCATCATCATTGGAAGATATAGTGAAGCAGATGGCAATCAACCAATCCAATTTTCAGCAAACTACACAAGCTGCCATCTCCAAATTGGAAGTCCAATTAGGCCAAATAGCTGCTGAAATAACTCAAAGAGTGCCTGGGAAATGGCCAAGCCAAACTGAGATCAATCCAAAGAACCCAGAAGCCAAGGCCATTCATGTGCTCAGATCAGGTAAGATCATTGATAATAAAGATGATTCTAATCTTTCAAATGATGTTGTGATTGTAGAAAATGAAGAGGAGGAGACCATGGCCACGGAAGGAGAACAACTCAAAACTTCTCAATCTGCTCCTAAGGCCAAATCAGATTCTCAGAAATCCGATCAATTCCAATTGCATAAAAGGGATGACAAATTTGTGCCACCACATCTTCAAGAAGATAGATACGTGCCACCCGCTCCATATGTTCCACAGATTCCATTTCCAGGCCGTCTTAAGAAAGCAAAGCAAGATAAGGCTTTTAAAGAGATTTATGATATTTTGAGTAAAGTTAATATCAATTTGCCTTTGCTTGATCTTATTGAACAGATTCCTGCATATGGAAAATTCATCAAGGACTTGAAAACTCACAAGCTCAATTTCGCTCCAAATGAAGGAGTAAAGCTCGACCAGAATGTAAGTGCTGTATTGCAAAGGAAGCTTCCACCAAAACTAGATGATCCTGGCAGCTTTGACATTCCCATTAACATTGGAGGCAAGAAGGTTGGAAGAGCCATGTTGGACTTGGGAGCAAGCATCAATGTTTTGCCATATTCAGTTTATCAAGAGCTTGGCTTAGAAGGGATGAAGAAGACTTCAATGCGACTTGAACTAGCTGATCATTCTATAAAATATCCAAAAGGTATTGTAGAAGATATTCTAGTTCAAGTTAATACACTAATTCTCCCTGCTGATTTTGTAGTGATGGACATGGAAGACAATCCAAATGGAGATCGTGTTGATCCCATTCTCCTAGGCAGGCCATTCATGGCCACTGCAGACACAATCATCAAAGTGAAAGATAGCACTCTCTCCATGACTGTTTTGGGTGAAACTGTTGAATTTAAAATGCTTAATGCTCTATCTCAACCTTCTATCTCTCTTGATTCTTGCTTTTCAATTGATGTTGTGGATCATGAGGTTTCTTCCAAAATTTTGCAGAGAAAGTCTAATGATGCTCTAGAAGCTGTCTTAACACAAGAAGAGGAAGATCTTTGTGAACCGGAGTTCCAAGAAGTGGTGGCTGCCTTAGAAGTGTTTCCGCCATACCCACCATCCTTTAGGCCACCAATCGAGCCTCTTGGACCATCATCCACGAAATTGGAGCCATCCATTGTCATCCCACCAAAGCTAGAACTTAAACCTCTTCCCAATAATCTTAAATATACATATTTGGGTGCTAACGAAACTCTCCCTGTTATAATTGCTGCAGGTCTCTCCTCACATGAAGAAGAGAGCTTAATTAAAGTTCTAAAAGAGCATAAAACAGCCATTGGGTGGACCATAGCAGACATCAAAGGAATTAGTGCAAGCATGTGCATGCACCGGATTTTAATGGAAGAAGACAGCAAACCATCTCGTGATGCCCAAAGGAGGCTAAATCCCAACATGAAAGAGGTGGTTAGAGCTGAAGTTTTAAAGCTACTCGATGTAGGAATCATCTACCCAATTTCAGATTCTAAGTGGGTGAGCCCTGTGCAAGTTGTTCCAAAGAAGTCCGGAATCACCGTTGTGAAGAATGAGAAGAATGAGCTAGTTCCTACACGAACTGTCACTGGTTGGAGAGTTTGCATTGATTACAGGAAGTTGAACACATCCACTAGAAAAGATCATTTCCCCTTACCTTTTATTGATCAAATGCTTGAACGTTTATCTGGCCATGCTTACTATTGTTTTCTTGATGGTTTTTCAGGTTATAATCAAATTCCCATTGCTCCGGAAGACCAAGAGAAAACCACATTCACATGCCCATTTGGTACGTTTGCTTATAGAAGGATGCCATTCGGTTTATGCAATGCCCCAGCAACTTTCCAAAGATGCATGATGTCAATCTTTTCAGATATGGTGGAACGATTCATTGAGGTATTTATGGATGATTTTTCAGTTTTTGGTTCCTCTTTTGATAATTGTCTTCACCACTTGTCTCTAGTGCTTAAAAGATGCCAGGAAACAAATCTGATTTTGAATTGGGAGAAGTGTCACTTCATGGTGAGACAAGGCATTGTACTAGGCCATGTGATTTCAAGCAAGGGAATCGAAGTGGATAAAGCCAAGATCGACCTCATCTCAAATCTTCCACCCCCTACCTCTGTTAAAGGAATTAGAAGCTTTCTAGGTCATGCTGGATTCTATAGAAGGTTCATCAAAAATTTCTCAAGCATTACAAGGCCATTGTGTAATCTCCTTGCTAAGGATGTTGTTTTTGAGTTTAATGAAGCTTGCATGGAAGCTTTTTCTACCTTGAAGAGGGAGCTAACTTCAGCCCCTATTATCATAGCTCCGGATTGGTCTTTACCATTTGAAATAATGTGTGATGCCTCTGACTTTGCTATTGGTGCAGTTTTAGGTCAAAAGAAGAACAAGCTGCCCCATGTGATTCATTATGCTAGCCGGACCTTGAATGATGCTCAAATCAACTACTCCACAACAGAGAAGGAGTTGCTTGCTGTGGTTTTTGCTTTAGAAAAATTTCGTTCTTACCTTGTTGGTTCTAAAGTAATTGTTTATTCTGACCATGCAGCCCTTAGATACTTGCTCACTAAGAAGGATGCCAAACCACGCTTGATTAGATGGATTCTCTTGCTGCAAGAATTCGATTTGGAGATTCGAGATAAGAAGGGATGTGAGAATGTGGTAGCTGATCATTTGAGCAGAATTGTGGTTGAAGAAAAAGGAGGAGCTGTGCTACCCTTGAATGAGACTTTCCCTGATGAACAACTATATGCTGCCCAAGTCAAAGAGCCATGGTATGCTGATTTTGTTAATTATCTTGCTTGTGGTGTTCTTAGAAATGATCTAACTTCTCAGGATAAGAAGAAGTTCTTTTCCATGGTGAAACATTATGTATGGGATGAACCTTTCTTATTCAAGCATTGCCCGGATCAACTCATCAGAAGATGTGTTCCAGAAGAAGAGCAAGAAAGCATACTTAGGCATAGCCACGAATTGGCCTGTGGAGGTCACTTTGGAGCTAAGAAAACAGCACTTAAAATTCTGCAATCTGGTTTCTTTTGGCCCACTCTATTTAAAGATGCATTTAATTTTTGTGTTAAGTGTGATAGGTGCCAAAGGATGGGGAACATAAGTCGCAGGAATGAAATGCCATTGAATAACATACTTGTTGTGGAGCTCTTCGATGTGTGGGGTATTGATTTCATGGGACCATTCCCATCTTCCTTTGGTTATACTTACATACTTGTTGCTGTTGATTATGTGTCTAAATGGGTGGAAGCCATAGCCACCAAAACCAATGATTATAAGGTGGTGCTGAAGTTCTTGAAGGATAATATTTTCACAAGGTTTGGTACTCCAAGGGCTGTCATTAGTGATGGAGGCAGCCACTTCTGTAACAAGCCATTCGAAGCACTCATGAAGAAGTACAACATCACCCATCGAGTCTCTACACCATATCATCCGCAAACTTCTGGTCAAGTGGAAATAAGCAATAGAGAAATTAAGCACATCCTGGAGAAGGTGGTGAACAATACAAGGAAAGATTGGGCAGCCAAGCTCAATGATGCATTATGGGCTTATAGGACAGCATATAAGACTCCCATTGGAATGAGCCCTTATCGTCTTGTGTTTGGGAAAGCTTGTCACCTGCCAATGGAGCTTGAACACAATGCTTTTTGGGCCATCAAGAAGTTGAATTTTGATCTAGACAAGGCAGGCCATGCAAGAAAGTTTCAGCTGAATGAATTGGAAGAAATTAGACATGAGTCTTATGAGAATGCAAAGCTTTACAAAGAACGAACCAAGAGTTACCATGACAGAAACATTCAACGGAAAGAGTTCTCCAAAGGTATGTCAGTTCTTTTGTTTAACTCACGTTTGCGTCTCTTTCCAGGAAAATTGAAGTCTAGATGGCAAGGCCCATTCACCGTGGTCAATGTTTCTCCCTATGGAGCTGTGGAGATTCAAAACCCTAAAGATGGCTCGACTTTCAAAGTAAATGGACAACGTTTAAAGCCATTCTATGAGGGAGTTTCAGCTGGCATCCAAACTGGCCATGTGGTAGATCAACTTCCCTTCGTACCATCAACTTAGCTGATTGCACAATGTCTTGCCAAGACAGTAACTAAGGCGCTTCTTGGGAGGCAACCCATGTGTTCAAGAAGAAGGTGCTTGGTAGCAATCGACCTAATCGCATCAAGGGGGAGCATTTCAATCCTTTCTCTTTACTTGTTATTATTTTAAATTTCTGTTTTTTTTAAAAATTTAAAAAAAATAAAAATATTTAAAAATTTAAAAAGATTTTTCATATGAGCTAACTTATGGTAACTCCAGTGAGCACTTCCGTCAATACAGTGTCTAGGAGTTCTTTAGGCGACACCTTCGGTGTCTAAGAAGTTTGGGTTTTAAGCGGGACCATTGTGACCCCTCCAACCTTCCCGGATCCCCTGGCTGTGTTTTCTGAGGCCCTTAACTGGTCATCCATGAGTTGCTTATATATTCATTTTTTTATTTTTTATTTTTCCTAAACCTTCTTCTAAACTTTTCCCTTTATCATTTGTTTGTTCTCAATCATCTTTTGTATGCTTTCACATTGAGGACAATGTTCAATTCAGGTCTGGGGGGGAAGGTTTTCAATTTCAATTTTCTTATCCATTTGTGTTTTCAATTTTCGTTCTCTTGTCACAATTTTTTTTTTTTTTTTTTTTTTTTTTTTTTTAAAGAATGTCATACAATCAATGCTATGGAGCTGCTATTTGAGGTTTTCATATCAGAATTTTGCACTTCACAAAGCTTTTGCTCTTAGAATTCTGGTGGCTAAAGTACCACGCTCAAATTCTTGAAGGAAAATAGTGGAGACTACCCTAGTGAGCTATATCGAGCCTAATTGCTTTCTTGAGAGGGTTTAAAGTGTTCTATTTCTCATCCATACTTATTTTCTTCAATTCACTCTAATTGATCTCATTATTCCATTTTGATTGAATACTAAGGATGATTCTCTTTTGCAGATATCATGTGCTTGCTCTCATTCATGAATGAACTCATTGAAGTGATGCTAGGCTATGTGTGCATAACCATTCTATGTGCTTTCTTTTCACCCTACCTATATGTGTGTTCCATCAACCCTCTTGAAGCCAAACACTTAAAGCCTTTTCTTCTATCACCCTCATCATTTCCCAACCTTTGTATCTCAATCTGAGATACTTGACCTATTGTAGCCATACCCTATAGCTTAGAAATATACCAAGGTGTGCCAAGATAAAGTTTGAAGCAAGGAAGTTGCAGCCATGTACCTAAATAAAGATGATGTGAATCTGTGCAATGAAGTTAATGAAGATGCAGATCAAATCAACGAAGATGAAAGTGTTTCGATTTGATCTAAGTGTGAAAAATAAAGTCTATGCCAGGAGATACCATGAAGTTTGCTGCCATGCCAATCTAAATCAATGATGCCTTGCAGATTAATGAAGCATGCAACCTTGGTATGTTCTTAAGTTATTTGTTTTTCCTTCCAATTCTTCCATTTCCCCTAAACCTTAGCCTTTCATTACAACATTGTGAAAGACCTAGCTGATCTTTGAGGATGTATTCATGGGTGCTGGTAAGTATGTGTGTATCTCTATTCTTAGTATTTAATTCCTTTCATGAGATCTAACCAAATTTGTGCTTCTATTTCATACACTCACTTATGCTTTCTTGAGAGAATTAAAACATAGGTTCTGAGTGATTGAGTGTTATCTGTGAGAATTAGAGTCGAAGCATGTTCTCTATTCAAGGTTTGAGTGTGCTTGCTTTGAAACTGTGTGCCTTTGAGCTATAGCTTCCACTTGTACACACTGATTGATGACCTATCTTGGCAACTCTATGGTGTTGGAGGTATGACTAAAACTTTCTTTCATTTTCATTAGTTGATTTCAAAGTTGTTTTTCTAACCATTTTGTTTTGTAGAGTTAGAAAAACGTTTGTGGGCATCGTATCTGTTAAACCCTCAGGAGACACAACTCCTCCTACTAGGGATGCCTAGAGGTTTAAAGGCTTGTTGCATACGCTCAATGCAATCGAGTTACCTACGAAAGTGGTCTAGTTAACTTCTTGTTTTGTTTTTATCTTTGTTTCTCTTTTGTTTTGCTCGAGGACTAGCAAAATCTAAGTTTGGGGGTGTGTTAAGCTCATAATTTCATACATATACATGCCCAATTTACTTACTTCTTTTGCTTAGTTCCTATAATTCTAAGTTATTTCCCTCCCTTTGTGTGTTTTGTAGGCCAATAGAGCAAGAGAGCATAATTCATGCAATTCAAGCATGTTAAGGCCTAATTTGGATGAATGGAAGAAGAGCTTAAAAGACAAACTCATTTTGGCTACAGCCCCCTGCCAGTCCAGTTCCGTAGGTCATATTGCAAACTTTGTTTCAGCAACCTACACAGCTCGGATGAGGCAGCATTCTTCATGAAAGTTGTTCCAATGGGTGTGTACTATAACATATCCAAAAGTCAGCCCCATTGGATAAATATGGAGTCTGTTACCTAGCAAACACAGAGCCATGCTCAGGATGGATTTTATCAGCGCGCAAAATGAGTTAGCAATTTGTTTTGGCCTTAACTTCCTCCTCCGACCTTGGATTGGCCCAAATGATATATGGCTGGAAAGAAGACATTCTGAACTTCAATTTCGAGTGCTTAAAGTCCTAATTTGATTAAGAGAAGCCCAAGTTGTAAGCCCTTGAAGTTGCTGGTTATGCTGACCTCAGCATGTGCTGGTTGGATGCTTGGTCATGGTGAGCTAGGTATGAGCTATCATTTCTGATTGGAAGCTTGGTCATGGTGACATGAAGATGAGCTAGGGCTGCTGGTGGGATCTATTGGTGAAGTGCATCAACCAATTCAGATTTTATAATGCAAGTGTTGTATGCATTAGTGAAGTGCATCAACCAATTCATCTTTTATAATGCAAGTGTTGTATGCATTAGCCATATTGAATTCAGATTTGTCACTCCCCTCTCCCTATAAATACCACATCCATTCCACATTCAAGACACAACAAATCCTGAGATTCACAACCCCCACAATTCACTCCAACCATCCTCAAACACTCTCAAAATCCCAAACACTCCAACAATCACCAAAACAACTCCATATCCTTCATACATCTTTCTAGAAGTGGGGAAGCTCTTGGAGAAGCATTAGAAGTGGAGAAGCACTTGGAGAAGCCTTGGACACCACAAGAACTTCAGAAAAAGGGTTTTTCTACTCTTATTGTATTCATTATGTTTTCTCATTTCTGTTCAAGTCTCTTTTCCATTATGAGTAGCTAAATCCATAACTAGGGCTTCGATGTAACCTAACATGAATATTCTGGGTTTATAAGTTTGGAGTTTCAAGTTTGATTCATGATTCATGTTCTTATTCATTATGCTTATAAGTTAACATGCTTGTTTGAATGATTGATCACCATTAGAACTTGTTTGTTAACTATCTTGGTTTGAATTAAGAGTATACACCATGCTTTAATTCGAATTGAACTATGAATAGGAAGAGTATGTATGGACATTCGACAACAGGGATTAGATACATACTTGGTTGTTTAAAATGTTCTTCTATGCTTAATGGGTTCCTAATGCTTAATTTTAGGTTAGACAACAAATGATCAAATTAGGGAATTAGGAACACAAGGTTAGGACCAAACACCATGGCCTAATCATACTTTAGCTAGAATCAATCTTTGAATCTGAATTAGACTTGTTACTTGAATCTTTATAACCCAGAATTGAATTGTTATGGTGATTCGAATGCCCTAGTCTCAAAATCTGTTTTCCAACTCTTAAAACCACTCTTTGTTACATTTGTTTACTTGTTTTTGTTTGCAATTTCATTTTGCTTCTTTTGTTCAACAATCACAACCACTCTTGTTTTAAATTCTGTTTTAGACATAACCTCCTACTTTCTTGAATTTGGTAATCTAAGTACATAACTAGTTTTAACTTCTCAGTCTTCGTGGGTACGACCTCGTACTTGTCTTGCTATACTACTAATTGCCCCGTACAATTGCGAGTTAACATAATATTAACAACACGCATCTGTCGACAGTGAGGCTAGCGAAACTTGTCCTGCCATGGCGTGCGCGCAGCCTGTGCGCGCAGCTTGCGAATCTGTCGACAGTGAGGCTTGCGAAACTTGTCCTGCCATGGCATGCGCGCAGCCTGCGCGCAGCCTGCACGCAGCATGCGCGCAGCATGCCGGCAGCCTGGTTCCAGGTTTTTTCAAATGTCGACAGAATTTTTCAAACCTTGTCAAACCCCATTTTTATTGAAATTTCCTCGCACAATAAGCTCCCTATAATTAAGTCTATGATTTTTAGGACCTTCTCCAACTTACAAAATGATATTTAGGACCTTGCCTTGCCCTCACATGCCGTGCCCATTCAAGGCATTCCGAGAAAGTGAGGTTATTGGAGGCTTCGGATGGCGTGGCTTGCCTTGCCTTGCATTGGCATGCCATGCCCAAGTTGTGGCCTACACCAAGCCATTCAAGCCATGCGTTGCCTTACCTTGGAATTGCTCATCATCCAATGCATTCCGAGAAAGTGAGTGTAGGCGAGGCTAAGGATGGCTTGCCTTGCCTTGCCTTGCATTGGCATGCCATGCCCAAGTTGTGGCCTACACCAAGCCATTCAAGCCATGCGTTGCCTTACCTTGGAATTGCTCATCATCCAATGCATTCCGAGAAAGTGAGTGTAGGCGAGGCTAAGGATGGCTTGCCTTGCCTTGCCTTGCATTGGCATGCCATGCCCAAGTTGTGGCCTACACCAAGCCATTCAAGCCATGCGTTGCCTTACCTTGGAATTGCTCATCATCCAATGCATTCCGAGAAAGTGAGTGTAGGCGAGGCTAAGGATGGCTTGCCTCGCCTTGCCTTGGCATGCCGTGCCCATGATGTGGCCTTGACCAAGCCATTCAAGCCATGCGTTGCCTTCGCCTTGGCATGCCGTGGCCTTACCTCGCCATGCGATGCATTCCGACAAAGTGACGCGAAGCGGAAGCCTATCATGGCGTAAAAATGTCGACAAAATTTTTCGACATTTGAATAATGGGGTTTGACAAGGTTTGAAAAATTCAATACAAATGGTAGGCTTGAATGTCGACAAAGTGACGCGAAGCGGAAGCCTACCACGGCGTAAAAATGTCGACAGATTTTTTCGGACCTTGTCCTGCCATGGGCTGCGCGCAGCATGCCGGCAGCCTGTGCGCAGCGTGCGCACAGCATGTCGGCAGCGTGCGCACAGCATGCCGGCAGCGTGCGCGCACCATGCCGGCAGCCTGTCGACAGAATTTTTCGAAACTTGTCCTGCCATGCGCGCGCGCAGCTTGCTTGCAGCGTGCTGATTCTGTCGACAGTGAGGCTAGCGAAAGTTGTCCTGCCATGGCGTGCGCGCAGCCTGTGCGCGCAGCTTGCGCATCTGTCGACAGTGAGGCTAGCGAAACTTGTCCTGCCATGGCATGCGCGGCGCCTGCGCGCAGCCTGCGCGCAGCATGCGCACAACATGCGCGCAGGCTGTGCGCAGCGTGCGCGGAGCTTGCGTGCAGCTTGCGCATCTGTCGACAGTGAGGCTAGCGAAACTTGTCCTGCCATGGCATGCGCGCAGCGTGCGCGCAGTCTGTGCGCAGCATGCGCGCAGCCTGTGCGCAGCGTGCGCGCAGCTTGCGCATCTGTCGACAGTGAGGCTAGCGAAACTTGTCCTGCCATGGCATGCGCGCAGGCTGCGCGCAGCATGCGCGCAGCCTGCGCGCAGCATGTGCGCAGCATGCCGGCAGCATGGTTCCAGGTTTTTTCAAATGTCGACAGAATTTTTCAAATCTTGTCAAACCCCGTTTTTATTGAAATTTCCTCGCACAATAAGCTCCCCATAAGTAGTCTATGATTTTTAGGACCTTCTCCAACTTACAAAACTAAAAAATTCCTCCCGGATTTGTTTTAATGATTTTTTCAATTTTACGACTTCTAAAAATAATAAAAAATACTTCCCGACTTCAAAAATTTATGAAACTTTTTCCCATCATAGATTGCATGTTTCTTAGTATCCCTGCAAAAAATCACGTCCAAATACCTTGTATTGAATTATTTAGAGCCCATTATGACTCCTCGCGCATAGGTGATGTCTCTTCCTGTCAAAGGGCTAAATGCATAAAATGCTATATAGGGGGGTGTGTGTTGCCTGCATATGCATGGCAGCCCATGCCTTCCTAGCTGCAGCCCCCTTCCCCCACGCCACACCCATGTCATGTTGCCTCGATATGTTGCCTCGGTATTATGGGTTTGGTGTCGGGGTCGGGGGGCTGCCACCCATGGCGGTGGTGGCCGGAATCCGGCCGCCGCCACCATGCCGCCGCCATGGGTGAGGGAGGAAAAAAAAGGCGTGGAAAGTTGCGAAATGGGGTTGTCTAGGCTTTTTTTTGGCATGGGAGAGCATGGAGTGCTAGGAACTCCTTCTCAAATGCACGGGCATGTCGACCACAACCTCATTTCGCAACAACAACCACCCGTGTGGGGTGGCGGTGGGTGGATAGTCGCGGATTGGGGCTTGCCAAGCCAATGTTTTCAAAAAATTTCATCAAAATTAAAAACAAATGTTTTGTTGCCTTCGGATTTGTGGGCGAGCGGCGAGTCGGAGTGGAGCCGGTAAAGTTTAACCTCGGTGTGCACGGTTGTTTTTAGAAACTCAATCCAATGCCGGGGACGTTAAAAGTGACGCTCTTATGAGTTGCAAACCCGCAAGATTTAAAGAACCTTTTCAAAACAATTTCAAACCAACAAGATTTAAAAACAGAAATTTTCATCAAAAT
>NW_028276912.1:37500-40000 GCF_965620075.1 Prunus avium
AGGCTTCGGATGGCGTGGCTTGCCTTGCCTTGCATTGGCATGCCATGCCCAAGTTGTGGCCTACACCAAGCCATTCAAGCCATGCGTTGCCTTACCTTGGAATTGCTCATCATCCAATGCATTCCGAGAAAGTGAGTGTAGGCGAGGCTAAGGATGGCTTGCCTTGCCTTGCCTTGCATTGGCATGCCATGCCCAAGTTGTGGCCTACACCAAGCCATTCAAGCCATGCGTTGCCTTACCTTGGAATTGCTCATCATCCAATGCATTCCGAGAAAGTGAGTGTAGGCGAGGCTAAGGATGGCTTGCCTTGCCTTGCCTTGCATTGGCATGCCATGCCCAAGTTGTGGCCTACACCAAGCCATTCAAGCCATGCGTTGCCTTACCTTGGAATTGCTCATCATCCAATGCATTCCGAGAAAGTGAGTGTAGGCGAGGCTAAGGATGGCTTGCCTCGCCTTGCCTTGGCATGCCGTGCCCATGATGTGGCCTTGACCAAGCCATTCAAGCCATGCGTTGCCTTCGCCTTGGCATGCCGTGGCCTTACCTCGCCATGCGATGCATTCCGACAAAGTGACGCGAAGCGGAAGCCTATCATGGCGTAAAAATGTCGACAAAATTTTTCGACATTTGAATAATGGGGTTTGACAAGGTTTGAAAAATTCAATACAAATGGTAGGCTTGAATGTCGACAAAGTGACGCGAAGCGGAAGCCTACCACGGCGTAAAAATGTCGACAGATTTTTTCGGACCTTGTCCTGCCATGGGCTGCGCGCAGCATGCCGGCAGCCTGTGCGCAGCGTGCGCACAGCATGTCGGCAGCGTGCGCACAGCATGCCGGCAGCGTGCGCGCACCATGCCGGCAGCCTGTCGACAGAATTTTTCGAAACTTGTCCTGCCATGCGCGCGCGCAGCTTGCTTGCAGCGTGCTGATTCTGTCGACAGTGAGGCTAGCGAAAGTTGTCCTGCCATGGCGTGCGCGCAGCCTGTGCGCGCAGCTTGCGCATCTGTCGACAGTGAGGCTAGCGAAACTTGTCCTGCCATGGCATGCGCGGCGCCTGCGCGCAGCCTGCGCGCAGCATGCGCACAACATGCGCGCAGGCTGTGCGCAGCGTGCGCGGAGCTTGCGTGCAGCTTGCGCATCTGTCGACAGTGAGGCTAGCGAAACTTGTCCTGCCATGGCATGCGCGCAGCGTGCGCGCAGTCTGTGCGCAGCATGCGCGCAGCCTGTGCGCAGCGTGCGCGCAGCTTGCGCATCTGTCGACAGTGAGGCTAGCGAAACTTGTCCTGCCATGGCATGCGCGCAGGCTGCGCGCAGCATGCGCGCAGCCTGCGCGCAGCATGTGCGCAGCATGCCGGCAGCATGGTTCCAGGTTTTTTCAAATGTCGACAGAATTTTTCAAATCTTGTCAAACCCCGTTTTTATTGAAATTTCCTCGCACAATAAGCTCCCCATAAGTAGTCTATGATTTTTAGGACCTTCTCCAACTTACAAAACTAAAAAATTCCTCCCGGATTTGTTTTAATGATTTTTTCAATTTTACGACTTCTAAAAATAATAAAAAATACTTCCCGACTTCAAAAATTTATGAAACTTTTTCCCATCATAGATTGCATGTTTCTTAGTATCCCTGCAAAAAATCACGTCCAAATACCTTGTATTGAATTATTTAGAGCCCATTATGACTCCTCGCGCATAGGTGATGTCTCTTCCTGTCAAAGGGCTAAATGCATAAAATGCTATATAGGGGGGTGTGTGTTGCCTGCATATGCATGGCAGCCCATGCCTTCCTAGCTGCAGCCCCCTTCCCCCACGCCACACCCATGTCATGTTGCCTCGATATGTTGCCTCGGTATTATGGGTTTGGTGTCGGGGTCGGGGGGCTGCCACCCATGGCGGTGGTGGCCGGAATCCGGCCGCCGCCACCATGCCGCCGCCATGGGTGAGGGAGGAAAAAAAAGGCGTGGAAAGTTGCGAAATGGGGTTGTCTAGGCTTTTTTTTGGCATGGGAGAGCATGGAGTGCTAGGAACTCCTTCTCAAATGCACGGGCATGTCGACCACAACCTCATTTCGCAACAACAACCACCCGTGTGGGGTGGCGGTGGGTGGATAGTCGCGGATTGGGGCTTGCCAAGCCAATGTTTTCAAAAAATTTCATCAAAATTAAAAACAAATGTTTTGTTGCCTTCGGATTTGTGGGCGAGCGGCGAGTCGGAGTGGAGCCGGTAAAGTTTAACCTCGGTGTGCACGGTTGTTTTTAGAAACTCAATCCAATGCCGGGGACGTTGAAAGTGACGCTCTTATGAGTTGCAAACCCGCAAGATTTAAAGAACCTTTTCAAAACAATTTCAAACCAACAAGATTTAAAAACAGAAATTTTCATCAAAATGAAAAACAAATGTTTTGTTGCCTTCGGACTAGTGGGCGAGCGGCGAGTCGGAGTGGAGCCGGTAAAGTTTAACCTCGGTGTGCACGGTTGTTTTTAGAAACTCAATCCAATG
>NW_028276912.1:60000-62500 GCF_965620075.1 Prunus avium
GAATTGCTCATCATCCAATGCATTCCGAGAAAGTGAGTGTAGGCGAGGCTAAGGATGGCTTGCCTTGCCTTGCCTTGCATTGGCATGCCATGCCCAAGTTGTGGCCTACACCAAGCCATTCAAGCCATGCGTTGCCTTACCTTGGAATTGCTCATCATCCAATGCATTCCGAGAAAGTGAGTGTAGGCGAGGCTAAGGATGGCTTGCCTTGCCTTGCCTTGCATTGGCATGCCATGCCCAAGTTGTGGCCTACACCAAGCCATTCAAGCCATGCGTTGCCTTACCTTGGAATTGCTCATCATCCAATGCATTCCGAGAAAGTGAGTGTAGGCGAGGCTAAGGATGGCTTGCCTCGCCTTGCCTTGGCATGCCGTGCCCATGATGTGGCCTTGACCAAGCCATTCAAGCCATGCGTTGCCTTCGCCTTGGCATGCCGTGGCCTTACCTCGCCATGCGATGCATTCCGACAAAGTGACGCGAAGCGGAAGCCTATCATGGCGTAAAAATGTCGACAAAATTTTTCGACATTTGAATAATGGGGTTTGACAAGGTTTGAAAAATTCAATACAAATGGTAGGCTTGAATGTCGACAAAGTGACGCGAAGCGGAAGCCTACCACGGCGTAAAAATGTCGACAGATTTTTTCGGACCTTGTCCTGCCATGGGCTGCGCGCAGCATGCCGGCAGCCTGTGCGCAGCGTGCGCACAGCATGTCGGCAGCGTGCGCACAGCATGCCGGCAGCGTGCGCGCACCATGCCGGCAGCCTGTCGACAGAATTTTTCGAAACTTGTCCTGCCATGCGCGCGCGCAGCTTGCTTGCAGCGTGCTGATTCTGTCGACAGTGAGGCTAGCGAAAGTTGTCCTGCCATGGCGTGCGCGCAGCCTGTGCGCGCAGCTTGCGCATCTGTCGACAGTGAGGCTAGCGAAACTTGTCCTGCCATGGCATGCGCGGCGCCTGCGCGCAGCCTGCGCGCAGCATGCGCACAACATGCGCGCAGGCTGTGCGCAGCGTGCGCGGAGCTTGCGTGCAGCTTGCGCATCTGTCGACAGTGAGGCTAGCGAAACTTGTCCTGCCATGGCATGCGCGCAGCGTGCGCGCAGTCTGTGCGCAGCATGCGCGCAGCCTGTGCGCAGCGTGCGCGCAGCTTGCGCATCTGTCGACAGTGAGGCTAGCGAAACTTGTCCTGCCATGGCATGCGCGCAGGCTGCGCGCAGCATGCGCGCAGCCTGCGCGCAGCATGTGCGCAGCATGCCGGCAGCATGGTTCCAGGTTTTTTCAAATGTCGACAGAATTTTTCAAATCTTGTCAAACCCCGTTTTTATTGAAATTTCCTCGCACAATAAGCTCCCCATAAGTAGTCTATGATTTTTAGGACCTTCTCCAACTTACAAAACTAAAAAATTCCTCCCGGATTTGTTTTAATGATTTTTTCAATTTTACGACTTCTAAAAATAATAAAAAATACTTCCCGACTTCAAAAATTTATGAAACTTTTTCCCATCATAGATTGCATGTTTCTTAGTATCCCTGCAAAAAATCACGTCCAAATACCTTGTATTGAATTATTTAGAGCCCATTATGACTCCTCGCGCATAGGTGATGTCTCTTCCTGTCAAAGGGCTAAATGCATAAAATGCTATATAGGGGGGTGTGTGTTGCCTGCATATGCATGGCAGCCCATGCCTTCCTAGCTGCAGCCCCCTTCCCCCACGCCACACCCATGTCATGTTGCCTCGATATGTTGCCTCGGTATTATGGGTTTGGTGTCGGGGTCGGGGGGCTGCCACCCATGGCGGTGGTGGCCGGAATCCGGCCGCCGCCACCATGCCGCCGCCATGGGTGAGGGAGGAAAAAAAAGGCGTGGAAAGTTGCGAAATGGGGTTGTCTAGGCTTTTTTTTGGCATGGGAGAGCATGGAGTGCTAGGAACTCCTTCTCAAATGCACGGGCATGTCGACCACAACCTCATTTCGCAACAACAACCACCCGTGTGGGGTGGCGGTGGGTGGATAGTCGCGGATTGGGGCTTGCCAAGCCAATGTTTTCAAAAAATTTCATCAAAATTAAAAACAAATGTTTTGTTGCCTTCGGATTTGTGGGCGAGCGGCGAGTCGGAGTGGAGCCGGTAAAGTTTAACCTCGGTGTGCACGGTTGTTTTTAGAAACTCAATCCAATGCCGGGGACGTTGAAAGTGACGCTCTTATGAGTTGCAAACCCGCAAGATTTAAAGAACCTTTTCAAAACAATTTCAAACCAACAAGATTTAAAAACAGAAATTTTCATCAAAATGAAAAACAAATGTTTTGTTGCCTTCGGACTAGTGGGCGAGCGGCGAGTCGGAGTGGAGCCGGTAAAGTTTAACCTCGGTGTGCACGGTTGTTTTTAGAAACTCAATCCAATGCCGGGGACGTTGAAAGTGACGCTCTTATGAGTTGCAAACCCACTAGATTTAAAGAACCTTTTCAAAACAATTTCAAACCAACAAAATTAAAAACAAATG
>NW_028276912.1:80000-85000 GCF_965620075.1 Prunus avium
GCCTCAGGTCTAAGGACTAATTTGCATTATTGCAACTATGAGTTCTCATTTGACATATAGATAAATACTCCATATGAGAACTACGGTTGATCGCGTTCAGTGTACTCATTCACTAATGAGCACCCACATACTTGTATTAGTGTCAACTACACAAATGGTTTGAAACTAACCATCCTCCCAATTGAGCATACATAATATGTGCTAATCTTGACGGTTTATCAATGCCCATTTGATAACCTATGATTAGGAACATTTTGGGATGCTACAGTTAGAGATTAAAGGTCTCCCGAATCTAATCTTCTTTAGATTACTTTATCTCTTATTTAGCATACCCGGGACATTTGTTTCTTTACACGATGTAAAAGATAACAAATAAGTTTGCCCTTTATATATCATATACGAAATGTATTCTAAGGAGATTACATCAAATGTATTGGCTCTTAGGGCACATTTCTAACAATCTCCCACTTGCACTAGAGCCACATAGCCATGTATCTCATACCCATTATCTCTGTATGTCTATCCAGTTGTGACTGTGACATAGGCTTAGTGCGTGGATCTGTTACGTTGTTTGCAGATGCCCCATCTAATGGTAACATTTTTCTATGTGTTTGGATCTTTGATGAGACCTAGGTTCCTTGGCTTGAGCTATCGCCCCATTGTCATCACACAGTAAAGGTACTTGTGACATTATGGTTAGAACCTCATTTAGTTCGGTAATGAACCTTTTTATCCAAACAGATTTTATTGTAGCTTCTAAAGCGACAATGTAATCAACTTTAGTTGTTCTCCAACAACTACGTGTTCATTCAAAATGAAGACGTACCCTTAGGTGGATTTGCAATAATTGATAATAGATATATTACCCAAATCAGTAAATGCTTCCACTTGCTACTCTGATGTTTCTCTCAGATGAGGAACATGTCCTTAGTCCTTCTTAAGTATTTAAGAACATACTTGACTGCTCCCAATTGATCCAATCATGGGCTTGATTTATATCTTCTAGTTATACTCGTATAACCGATATCATGTCTCGTACATGCTATGACATATATGAGAATCCCAATTGCATATGCATAAGAGATTTTTACTCATCTACTGTATCTCATAATGAGTTTTTGGACACATGCTCTTAGAAAAGTGAAGTCCATGTCATACTGGAAGTAAACTTTTCTTAGACTGTTCCATATGAAATCTCCTTAGCATCTTATCAACATACAAGGATTGAGATAATCCAATTATTCTCTTAGATCTATCAGGATAAATCTTTATCTCAAGTATGTAAGATGCTTCTTTAAAATCTTTCATTAAGAATGATTTTAATGAGTCACAGCTTCACTGAAGATATCATTCCTATATCGTTTCCGATAAGTAGTATGTCATCTACATACATCACTAGGAATGCTACCAAACTCCCACTGACCTTTTGTACACTCATTAGTCATCCATGTTTTTGTACGAAGTCAAATGTTTTGACAACTTCATCAAATAGGATGTTTCAACTCCAAGAACCTTGCATCAACCCATAAATGGATCTATGTAGCTTGCATACCTTATGCTTATCAACTTTAGAAATGAAGCCTTCAGGTCGATCTATATATAGTTCTTCCTGAAGGTGGCCATTCAGAAAAGCCGCCTTCACATCCATTTTGACAAATCCCATAATCATGGTATGCAGCTATTGCAAGCCAAATCCGAATAGACTTTGTCATAGTGACAGGAGAGAAGGTTTCTTCATAGTCAATCCCTTCTCTTTGCTTGTAGCACTTTGCTACTAGCCTTGCTTTGTAGGTTTCTACTATCCCATCTGAGCCTATCTTCCTCTTAAAGATCCATTTATTCCCTATTGGTACAATACCAGGAGGAGGATCAACTAGAGTCTAGACTTTGTTGGTATACGTAGAATCCATTTCGGATTTCATGGTTCCAAGCCATTTCTATGAGTCAATGTCTGACATTGTCTCATTGTAGTTCGAAGGGTCTTCGATATCCTTACAATCACTTAGGAGATTCAACTCTCCTTTGTTGTCATGAAGGAAACCATAATACCTTTTAGGCATTCTGCTAACCCTTCTTGAACTACGTGGAGTCTGTGTTACAACAAGTTTGTGGATCTGGGATTGCACTTAGTTCAGTGTTGATTTCTAGCTCATTGGACAATTCCTTGAGTTCTATCTCATGTCCCCCTTTTCCCATCAAGAGTGTATTCCCTTTTAGGAAGGTAGCTGACCTTGTGACAAACAACTCTTGCTCGTCGATGTGATAGAAGTGATATCCCATAGTTTCCTTTTGGATACCCTATAAATCTACACTTCACTAACCTTGCATTTAGTTTATCCGCATATTGCCTTTACATATGCTGGACAACCCCAAATCTTGATCTAATCAAGACTTGGTTTCTTCCCAAAACACATTTCAAATGGAGTTTGTGGAATGGATTTGGAAGGCACTCTATTTAGCAAATGAATTGCAGTTTCAAGTGCATATCCCTAAAAGGATATAGGTAAATTAGTACAGCTCATGGAACTCATTTTAGAAACTCCATTATGTTGTGGAATTCCTGGTGGAGTTCATCGTGATAAGATGCCGTGTTCCTTGAGGTAATCAAGAAACTATGTGCTTAAGTATTCACATCCTAGATCGAATCTAAGGATTTTAATACTCTTGCTTGTTTGGTTTTCAACTTCATTTCTGAATTCCTGAAACTTTTCAAAATTCATATTTATGCTTCATTAAGTATAAATACCCTAACCGTGAATGATCATCGGTAAAGGTAATGAAGTATGAATAACCGCCATCTGTGTTTGTATACAAAAATCCACAAACATCTTAGTGAATTAATCCCAACAGTTCTGTAACTCTTTCTCCTTTACCAGTGAAAGGAGACTTGGTCATTTTACCATGTAGACAAGATTCACAAGTAGGCATATGAACATGATCAAATGATCCAAAAGGTTCCATCTTTTGCCATCCGGTGAATTCTATCTTGGCTAATGCCTCCAAGTTTAAGGTGTCACAATTTAGTTGATGTATCCACATCTCTAGGCCTCTCAGGTCTAGTTGCATCTTTATCCATATACAGTTAATGCTACCATTCATTTCTTAAATGAAAAGAGACCATCAATCAAAATTGCATAAGCAACGATATGATTGATATGTGAAATAGAACAAAGAATTTTGTCAAACAAAACATTAACTCCATCTCTTAAAATATAGAGACGGATATTAAGTTCTTTACACATCCAGAAATGAAATAACAATTATTTCAAATTCAGGTCTTCTTCAGAGGGTAGTCTGAGATGTTAGGTGCCTATTGCATTGGCAACTACATTAGTGCTACTTCCCACAGTCAGCACCATTTCTCATTTTCCAAGTCTTCTACTCCCACTAGTCCATGCACACAATTGCATATATGTTGACTAGCTCCTGAATCAACTATTCAGTTTAGAAGCTTTAACTGTAATTACTAATTTTAGAACAAGAGAGTGACCTTCCGAAGGTTTTTCTCTTGAGGCTTGCAAGGCATCTCTTGCAATTTCTCTTCCAATGTCCATCCTTGCCTTAGTGAAAACAAGTACCTTTAAGTTACTTGTCTTTCTTTTGTATTCTTTCTTCCTTGGGTTTTTAGAAAACCTTTCTTCTTATTTCCTTTATCCTTACCTTTTGTTTGGATTTGAAAGAAGAAGAACCCTTCTAAAATTGCAACTATCCTTTTAACCCTTTATCTTTTGAGATATTCATTTAAGCTACTATAGCCATATTGAGTAGCTCATATAGGGTATCATTCATCTTTCCCATATTATAGTTCATAACATATTGGGATTAACTGATGAAGGGGATGAAAGAAAGAATCTTGTTGAACTTCAACATCAAAGAAAAATCCATATTTTTCAATATCTTAAGTAATTATATTACTTTGAGATCATGTTGATTAACCGGGAACCCACTTACCATTCTTGTCACAACAAGTTCTCATATGGTATTGTAAGCTAGGAGTAGCTTCACCTTTTCATGGATGCCAACATGTAACTTTTACCTCGGTTGTCATCTGACACATGCTTCTTATAAGCCTTTGTCTCATCCTCAATGGCATATGGACCAAGAGGGGTATGTGGTGGGGTTTTTCTTATACACAACTAATCTCATCCAATTATAGGACAAGTTGGTGTTTGTGCAATCAAACCGGATAGTTCGTGTCATCTTGGACGTTTGAGTCAAGTATCTTCGAGATTGGGTTTGTGATGGTTAATTTGAAATTCTGCAAAACGTAAATAGATTTTAATTTTAGATTAATCTTCTACCAAAGACTTAGGGTCTTTAAGTCATGGTGGTAGCTCCCACTATTTTTGGCAAATTTCATATCCCTCCTGAAATCCGAGAGTTTCCGTTGAAACTCTTAGTGGGGATGGGAGTCTCACTTTCAAATAGTTTTCCTCAACCTAACAGTTTGTTGGATTGCTATGATACTAATGAGGGGATACTCTTATCCAATCACATCATTAATGTGAATACCCATCACTATGGCCTCTAGAGAACTAGACCTCAACCTAACAGTTTGTTGGTTTCGTTCGTCTTAGTTAAGTTATTCCCACCATGCTTGTGGGTATAGGGTTTCAAGTATGACCTCAACCTAACAGTTTGTTGGCCACACTCGTTATCTATCCGCACTACATCAAGTATGTGTAATAGGCTTCCCTTGGATGGTTACAAGTACTGGATGTTGCCTCACTGAGGTACAACAAGGTGTAAATGTGCCACCCAATAAGAGACTACCACGGTGGAAGGCCACAAAATAGCATTCAAAGTGCCATTTCGCTTATCAACTTAATATTGCTTTGAGGGTAGTTAAATTGGTCTCATTTTAATCCAATTTTAATCCTGTTAAAATTACCTATCTAATCTCATTAAATGGTTCCCAGTGCAATATATTAGTAGCACATAATACTCCCACTAAATGTTTTAGAAACCATTTGCTTGAGATAGTGGGAATACATGATACT
>NW_028276912.1:92500-95000 GCF_965620075.1 Prunus avium
CGGACCTTGTCCTGCCATGGGCTGCGCGCAGCATGCCGGCAGCCTGTGCGCAGCGTGCGCACAGCATGTCGGCAGCGTGCGCACAGCATGCCGGCAGCGTGCGCGCACCATGCCGGCAGCCTGTCGACAGAATTTTTCGAAACTTGTCCTGCCATGCGCGCGCGCAGCTTGCTTGCAGCGTGCTGATTCTGTCGACAGTGAGGCTAGCGAAAGTTGTCCTGCCATGGCGTGCGCGCAGCCTGTGCGCGCAGCTTGCGCATCTGTCGACAGTGAGGCTAGCGAAACTTGTCCTGCCATGGCATGCGCGGCGCCTGCGCGCAGCCTGCGCGCAGCATGCGCACAACATGCGCGCAGGCTGTGCGCAGCGTGCGCGGAGCTTGCGTGCAGCTTGCGCATCTGTCGACAGTGAGGCTAGCGAAACTTGTCCTGCCATGGCATGCGCGCAGCGTGCGCGCAGTCTGTGCGCAGCATGCGCGCAGCCTGTGCGCAGCGTGCGCGCAGCTTGCGCATCTGTCGACAGTGAGGCTAGCGAAACTTGTCCTGCCATGGCATGCGCGCAGCCTGCGCGCAGCATGTGCGCAGCATGCCGGCAGCATGGTTCCAGGTTTTTTCAAATGTCGACAGAATTTTTCAAATCTTGTCAAACCCCGTTTTTATTGAAATTTCCTCGCACAATAAGCTCCCCATAAGTAGTCTATGATTTTTAGGACCTTCTCCAACTTACAAAACTAAAAAATTCCTCCCGGATTTGTTTTAATGATTTTTTCAATTTTACGACTTCTAAAAATAATAAAAAATACTTCCCGACTTCAAAAATTTATGAAACTTTTTCCCATCATAGATTGCATGTTTCTTAGTATCCCTGCAAAAAATCACGTCCAAATACCTTGTATTGAATTATTTAGAGCCCATTATGACTCCTCGCGCATAGGTGATGTCTCTTCCTGTCAAAGGGCTAAATGCATAAAATGCTATATAGGGGGGTGTGTGTTGCCTGCATATGCATGGCAGCCCATGCCTTCCTAGCTGCAGCCCCCTTCCCCCACGCCACACCCATGTCATGTTGCCTCGATATGTTGCCTCGGTATTATGGGTTTGGTGTCGGGGTCGGGGGGCTGCCACCCATGGCGGTGGTGGCCGGAATCCGGCCGCCGCCACCATGCCGCCGCCATGGGTGAGGGAGGAAAAAAAAGGCGTGGAAAGTTGCGAAATGGGGTTGTCTAGGCTTTTTTTTGGCATGGGAGAGCATGGAGTGCTAGGAACTCCTTCTCAAATGCACGGGCATGTCGACCACAACCTCATTTCGCAACAACAACCACCCGTGTGGGGTGGCGGTGGGTGGATAGTCGCGGATTGGGGCTTGCCAAGCCAATGTTTTCAAAAAATTTCATCAAAATTAAAAACAAATGTTTTGTTGCCTTCGGATTTGTGGGCGAGCGGCGAGTCGGAGTGGAGCCGGTAAAGTTTAACCTCGGTGTGCACGGTTGTTTTTAGAAACTCAATCCAATGCCGGGGACGTTGAAAGTGACGCTCTTATGAGTTGCAAACCCGCAAGATTTAAAGAACCTTTTCAAAACAATTTCAAACCAACAAGATTTAAAAACAGAAATTTTCATCAAAATGAAAAACAAATGTTTTGTTGCCTTCGGACTAGTGGGCGAGCGGCGAGTCGGAGTGGAGCCGGTAAAGTTTAACCTCGGTGTGCACGGTTGTTTTTAGAAACTCAATCCAATGCCGGGGACGTTGAAAGTGACGCTCTTATGAGTTGCAAACCCACTAGATTTAAAGAACCTTTTCAAAACAATTTCAAACCAACAAAATTAAAAACAAATGTTTCGTTGCAAACAAATTGTGGGCGAGCGGCGAGTCGGAGTGGAGCCGGTAAAGTTTAACCTCGGTGTGCACGGTTGTTTTTAGAAACTCAATCCAATACCGGGGACGTTGAAAGTGACGCTCTTATGAGTTGCAAACCCACAAGATTTTAAAAACTTTTTGAAAATGTTTCTTCTAAATGACACATTTTGATCCTTGGCAAGTGCTCAATCCGTAACTATCCAATCACCGCCACACCACACCGGTCGGGAGTGTGTGAATGGTGTGCTTCCCGGGGTTGGCATAGATAATCTTTCGCATCGACAATCTTTTGCATGCGAGGGAATGTCTATGCCAACCCCGGGAAGCACACCATTCACCCACTAGTTGTGGGCGACGATGGGTTGGCTTCAAATGAATTTTTGCTTGGGGTTGTCCTCGGTATGCTTTTGTGTTGGGAGTACGGCCACCAAACCTTCTCAATGCACGGGTATGTCGAGGATGGCTTTCGGCGGGGTTGATGAAGAAGCTACCCAATTCTCGGCCACACGAACACATGGTGACGATGCGTTGGCTTCAAGTGAGCTTTAGCTTGGGGTTGTCTTCGGTATGCTTTTGTGTTGGGAGTACGGCCACCAAACCTTCTCAATGCACGGGTATGTCGAGGATGGCTTTCGGCGGAGTTGAT
>NW_028276912.1:125000-127500 GCF_965620075.1 Prunus avium
ACAATAAGCTCCCTATAATTAAGTCTATGATTTTTAGGACCTTCTCCAACTTACAAAATGATATTTAGGACCTTGCCTTGCCCTCACATGCCGTGCCCATTCAAGGCATTCCGAGAAAGTGAGGTTATTGGAGGCTTCGGATGGCGTGGCTTGCCTTGCCTTGCATTGGCATGCCATGCCCAAGTTGTGGCCTACACCAAGCCATTCAAGCCATGCGTTGCCTTACCTTGGAATTGCTCATCATCCAATGCATTCCGAGAAAGTGAGTGTAGGCGAGGCTAAGGATGGCTTGCCTTGCCTTGCCTTGCATTGGCATGCCATGCCCAAGTTGTGGCCTACACCAAGCCATTCAAGCCATGCGTTGCCTTACCTTGGAATTGCTCATCATCCAATGCATTCCGAGAAAGTGAGTGTAGGCGAGGCTAAGGATGGCTTGCCTTGCCTTGCCTTGCATTGGCATGCCATGCCCAAGTTGTGGCCTACACCAAGCCATTCAAGCCATGCGTTGCCTTACCTTGGAATTGCTCATCATCCAATGCATTCCGAGAAAGTGAGTGTAGGCGAGGCTAAGGATGGCTTGCCTCGCCTTGCCTTGGCATGCCGTGCCCATGATGTGGCCTTGACCAAGCCATTCAAGCCATGCGTTGCCTTCGCCTTGGCATGCCGTGGCCTTACCTCGCCATGCGATGCATTCCGACAAAGTGACGCGAAGCGGAAGCCTATCATGGCGTAAAAATGTCGACAAAATTTTTCGACATTTGAATAATGGGGTTTGACAAGGTTTGAAAAATTCAATACAAATGGTAGGCTTGAATGTCGACAAAGTGACGCGAAGCGGAAGCCTACCACGGCGTAAAAATGTCGACAGATTTTTTCGGACCTTGTCCTGCCATGGGCTGCGCGCAGCATGCCGGCAGCCTGTGCGCAGCGTGCGCACAGCATGTCGGCAGCGTGCGCACAGCATGCCGGCAGCGTGCGCGCACCATGCCGGCAGCCTGTCGACAGAATTTTTCGAAACTTGTCCTGCCATGCGCGCGCGCAGCTTGCTTGCAGCGTGCTGATTCTGTCGACAGTGAGGCTAGCGAAAGTTGTCCTGCCATGGCGTGCGCGCAGCCTGTGCGCGCAGCTTGCGCATCTGTCGACAGTGAGGCTAGCGAAACTTGTCCTGCCATGGCATGCGCGGCGCCTGCGCGCAGCCTGCGCGCAGCATGCGCACAACATGCGCGCAGGCTGTGCGCAGCGTGCGCGGAGCTTGCGTGCAGCTTGCGCATCTGTCGACAGTGAGGCTAGCGAAACTTGTCCTGCCATGGCATGCGCGCAGCGTGCGCGCAGTCTGTGCGCAGCATGCGCGCAGCCTGTGCGCAGCGTGCGCGCAGCTTGCGCATCTGTCGACAGTGAGGCTAGCGAAACTTGTCCTGCCATGGCATGCGCGCAGGCTGCGCGCAGCATGCGCGCAGCCTGCGCGCAGCATGTGCGCAGCATGCCGGCAGCATGGTTCCAGGTTTTTTCAAATGTCGACAGAATTTTTCAAATCTTGTCAAACCCCGTTTTTATTGAAATTTCCTCGCACAATAAGCTCCCCATAAGTAGTCTATGATTTTTAGGACCTTCTCCAACTTACAAAACTAAAAAATTCCTCCCGGATTTGTTTTAATGATTTTTTCAATTTTACGACTTCTAAAAATAATAAAAAATACTTCCCGACTTCAAAAATTTATGAAACTTTTTCCCATCATAGATTGCATGTTTCTTAGTATCCCTGCAAAAAATCACGTCCAAATACCTTGTATTGAATTATTTAGAGCCCATTATGACTCCTCGCGCATAGGTGATGTCTCTTCCTGTCAAAGGGCTAAATGCATAAAATGCTATATAGGGGGGTGTGTGTTGCCTGCATATGCATGGCAGCCCATGCCTTCCTAGCTGCAGCCCCCTTCCCCCACGCCACACCCATGTCATGTTGCCTCGATATGTTGCCTCGGTATTATGGGTTTGGTGTCGGGGTCGGGGGGCTGCCACCCATGGCGGTGGTGGCCGGAATCCGGCCGCCGCCACCATGCCGCCGCCATGGGTGAGGGAGGAAAAAAAAGGCGTGGAAAGTTGCGAAATGGGGTTGTCTAGGCTTTTTTTTGGCATGGGAGAGCATGGAGTGCTAGGAACTCCTTCTCAAATGCACGGGCATGTCGACCACAACCTCATTTCGCAACAACAACCACCCGTGTGGGGTGGCGGTGGGTGGATAGTCGCGGATTGGGGCTTGCCAAGCCAATGTTTTCAAAAAATTTCATCAAAATTAAAAACAAATGTTTTGTTGCCTTCGGATTTGTGGGCGAGCGGCGAGTCGGAGTGGAGCCGGTAAAGTTTAACCTCGGTGTGCACGGTTGTTTTTAGAAACTCAATCCAATGCCGGGGACGTTGAAAGTGACGCTCTTATGAGTTGCAAACCCGCAAGATTTAAAGAACCTTTTCAAAACAATTTCAAACCAACAAGATTTAAAAA
>NW_028276912.1:147500-150000 GCF_965620075.1 Prunus avium
GAGAAAGTGAGGTTATTGGAGGCTTCGGATGGCGTGGCTTGCCTTGCCTTGCATTGGCATGCCATGCCCAAGTTGTGGCCTACACCAAGCCATTCAAGCCATGCGTTGCCTTACCTTGGAATTGCTCATCATCCAATGCATTCCGAGAAAGTGAGTGTAGGCGAGGCTAAGGATGGCTTGCCTTGCCTTGCCTTGCATTGGCATGCCATGCCCAAGTTGTGGCCTACACCAAGCCATTCAAGCCATGCGTTGCCTTACCTTGGAATTGCTCATCATCCAATGCATTCCGAGAAAGTGAGTGTAGGCGAGGCTAAGGATGGCTTGCCTTGCCTTGCCTTGCATTGGCATGCCATGCCCAAGTTGTGGCCTACACCAAGCCATTCAAGCCATGCGTTGCCTTACCTTGGAATTGCTCATCATCCAATGCATTCCGAGAAAGTGAGTGTAGGCGAGGCTAAGGATGGCTTGCCTCGCCTTGCCTTGGCATGCCGTGCCCATGATGTGGCCTTGACCAAGCCATTCAAGCCATGCGTTGCCTTCGCCTTGGCATGCCGTGGCCTTACCTCGCCATGCGATGCATTCCGACAAAGTGACGCGAAGCGGAAGCCTATCATGGCGTAAAAATGTCGACAAAATTTTTCGACATTTGAATAATGGGGTTTGACAAGGTTTGAAAAATTCAATACAAATGGTAGGCTTGAATGTCGACAAAGTGACGCGAAGCGGAAGCCTACCACGGCGTAAAAATGTCGACAGATTTTTTCGGACCTTGTCCTGCCATGGGCTGCGCGCAGCATGCCGGCAGCCTGTGCGCAGCGTGCGCACAGCATGTCGGCAGCGTGCGCACAGCATGCCGGCAGCGTGCGCGCACCATGCCGGCAGCCTGTCGACAGAATTTTTCGAAACTTGTCCTGCCATGCGCGCGCGCAGCTTGCTTGCAGCGTGCTGATTCTGTCGACAGTGAGGCTAGCGAAAGTTGTCCTGCCATGGCGTGCGCGCAGCCTGTGCGCGCAGCTTGCGCATCTGTCGACAGTGAGGCTAGCGAAACTTGTCCTGCCATGGCATGCGCGGCGCCTGCGCGCAGCCTGCGCGCAGCATGCGCACAACATGCGCGCAGGCTGTGCGCAGCGTGCGCGGAGCTTGCGTGCAGCTTGCGCATCTGTCGACAGTGAGGCTAGCGAAACTTGTCCTGCCATGGCATGCGCGCAGCGTGCGCGCAGTCTGTGCGCAGCATGCGCGCAGCCTGTGCGCAGCGTGCGCGCAGCTTGCGCATCTGTCGACAGTGAGGCTAGCGAAACTTGTCCTGCCATGGCATGCGCGCAGGCTGCGCGCAGCATGCGCGCAGCCTGCGCGCAGCATGTGCGCAGCATGCCGGCAGCATGGTTCCAGGTTTTTTCAAATGTCGACAGAATTTTTCAAATCTTGTCAAACCCCGTTTTTATTGAAATTTCCTCGCACAATAAGCTCCCCATAAGTAGTCTATGATTTTTAGGACCTTCTCCAACTTACAAAACTAAAAAATTCCTCCCGGATTTGTTTTAATGATTTTTTCAATTTTACGACTTCTAAAAATAATAAAAAATACTTCCCGACTTCAAAAATTTATGAAACTTTTTCCCATCATAGATTGCATGTTTCTTAGTATCCCTGCAAAAAATCACGTCCAAATACCTTGTATTGAATTATTTAGAGCCCATTATGACTCCTCGCGCATAGGTGATGTCTCTTCCTGTCAAAGGGCTAAATGCATAAAATGCTATATAGGGGGGTGTGTGTTGCCTGCATATGCATGGCAGCCCATGCCTTCCTAGCTGCAGCCCCCTTCCCCCACGCCACACCCATGTCATGTTGCCTCGATATGTTGCCTCGGTATTATGGGTTTGGTGTCGGGGTCGGGGGGCTGCCACCCATGGCGGTGGTGGCCGGAATCCGGCCGCCGCCACCATGCCGCCGCCATGGGTGAGGGAGGAAAAAAAAGGCGTGGAAAGTTGCGAAATGGGGTTGTCTAGGCTTTTTTTTGGCATGGGAGAGCATGGAGTGCTAGGAACTCCTTCTCAAATGCACGGGCATGTCGACCACAACCTCATTTCGCAACAACAACCACCCGTGTGGGGTGGCGGTGGGTGGATAGTCGCGGATTGGGGCTTGCCAAGCCAATGTTTTCAAAAAATTTCATCAAAATTAAAAACAAATGTTTTGTTGCCTTCGGATTTGTGGGCGAGCGGCGAGTCGGAGTGGAGCCGGTAAAGTTTAACCTCGGTGTGCACGGTTGTTTTTAGAAACTCAATCCAATGCCGGGGACGTTGAAAGTGACGCTCTTATGAGTTGCAAACCCGCAAGATTTAAAGAACCTTTTCAAAACAATTTCAAACCAACAAGATTTAAAAACAGAAATTTTCATCAAAATGAAAAACAAATGTTTTGTTGCCTTCGGACTAGTGGGCGAGCGGCGAGTCGGAGTGGAGCCGGTAAAGTTTAACCTCGGTGTGCACGGTTGTTT
>NW_028276912.1:170000-172500 GCF_965620075.1 Prunus avium
TACCTTGGAATTGCTCATCATCCAATGCATTCCGAGAAAGTGAGTGTAGGCGAGGCTAAGGATGGCTTGCCTTGCCTTGCCTTGCATTGGCATGCCATGCCCAAGTTGTGGCCTACACCAAGCCATTCAAGCCATGCGTTGCCTTACCTTGGAATTGCTCATCATCCAATGCATTCCGAGAAAGTGAGTGTAGGCGAGGCTAAGGATGGCTTGCCTCGCCTTGCCTTGGCATGCCGTGCCCATGATGTGGCCTTGACCAAGCCATTCAAGCCATGCGTTGCCTTCGCCTTGGCATGCCGTGGCCTTACCTCGCCATGCGATGCATTCCGACAAAGTGACGCGAAGCGGAAGCCTATCATGGCGTAAAAATGTCGACAAAATTTTTCGACATTTGAATAATGGGGTTTGACAAGGTTTGAAAAATTCAATACAAATGGTAGGCTTGAATGTCGACAAAGTGACGCGAAGCGGAAGCCTACCACGGCGTAAAAATGTCGACAGATTTTTTCGGACCTTGTCCTGCCATGGGCTGCGCGCAGCATGCCGGCAGCCTGTGCGCAGCGTGCGCACAGCATGTCGGCAGCGTGCGCACAGCATGCCGGCAGCGTGCGCGCACCATGCCGGCAGCCTGTCGACAGAATTTTTCGAAACTTGTCCTGCCATGCGCGCGCGCAGCTTGCTTGCAGCGTGCTGATTCTGTCGACAGTGAGGCTAGCGAAAGTTGTCCTGCCATGGCGTGCGCGCAGCCTGTGCGCGCAGCTTGCGCATCTGTCGACAGTGAGGCTAGCGAAACTTGTCCTGCCATGGCATGCGCGGCGCCTGCGCGCAGCCTGCGCGCAGCATGCGCACAACATGCGCGCAGGCTGTGCGCAGCGTGCGCGGAGCTTGCGTGCAGCTTGCGCATCTGTCGACAGTGAGGCTAGCGAAACTTGTCCTGCCATGGCATGCGCGCAGCGTGCGCGCAGTCTGTGCGCAGCATGCGCGCAGCCTGTGCGCAGCGTGCGCGCAGCTTGCGCATCTGTCGACAGTGAGGCTAGCGAAACTTGTCCTGCCATGGCATGCGCGCAGGCTGCGCGCAGCATGCGCGCAGCCTGCGCGCAGCATGTGCGCAGCATGCCGGCAGCATGGTTCCAGGTTTTTTCAAATGTCGACAGAATTTTTCAAATCTTGTCAAACCCCGTTTTTATTGAAATTTCCTCGCACAATAAGCTCCCCATAAGTAGTCTATGATTTTTAGGACCTTCTCCAACTTACAAAACTAAAAAATTCCTCCCGGATTTGTTTTAATGATTTTTTCAATTTTACGACTTCTAAAAATAATAAAAAATACTTCCCGACTTCAAAAATTTATGAAACTTTTTCCCATCATAGATTGCATGTTTCTTAGTATCCCTGCAAAAAATCACGTCCAAATACCTTGTATTGAATTATTTAGAGCCCATTATGACTCCTCGCGCATAGGTGATGTCTCTTCCTGTCAAAGGGCTAAATGCATAAAATGCTATATAGGGGGGTGTGTGTTGCCTGCATATGCATGGCAGCCCATGCCTTCCTAGCTGCAGCCCCCTTCCCCCACGCCACACCCATGTCATGTTGCCTCGATATGTTGCCTCGGTATTATGGGTTTGGTGTCGGGGTCGGGGGGCTGCCACCCATGGCGGTGGTGGCCGGAATCCGGCCGCCGCCACCATGCCGCCGCCATGGGTGAGGGAGGAAAAAAAAGGCGTGGAAAGTTGCGAAATGGGGTTGTCTAGGCTTTTTTTTGGCATGGGAGAGCATGGAGTGCTAGGAACTCCTTCTCAAATGCACGGGCATGTCGACCACAACCTCATTTCGCAACAACAACCACCCGTGTGGGGTGGCGGTGGGTGGATAGTCGCGGATTGGGGCTTGCCAAGCCAATGTTTTCAAAAAATTTCATCAAAATTAAAAACAAATGTTTTGTTGCCTTCGGATTTGTGGGCGAGCGGCGAGTCGGAGTGGAGCCGGTAAAGTTTAACCTCGGTGTGCACGGTTGTTTTTAGAAACTCAATCCAATGCCGGGGACGTTGAAAGTGACGCTCTTATGAGTTGCAAACCCGCAAGATTTAAAGAACCTTTTCAAAACAATTTCAAACCAACAAGATTTAAAAACAGAAATTTTCATCAAAATGAAAAACAAATGTTTTGTTGCCTTCGGACTAGTGGGCGAGCGGCGAGTCGGAGTGGAGCCGGTAAAGTTTAACCTCGGTGTGCACGGTTGTTTTTAGAAACTCAATCCAATGCCGGGGACGTTGAAAGTGACGCTCTTATGAGTTGCAAACCCACTAGATTTAAAGAACCTTTTCAAAACAATTTCAAACCAACAAAATTAAAAACAAATGTTTCGTTGCAAACAAATTGTGGGCGAGCGGCGAGTCGGAGTGGAGCCGGTAAAGTTTAACCTCGGTGTGCACGGTTGTTTTTAGAAACTCAATCCAATACCGGGGACGTTGAAAGTGACGCTCTTATGAGTTGCAAA
>NW_028276913.1:2500-5000 GCF_965620075.1 Prunus avium
CTTGCCTTGCCTTGCCTTGGCATTGCGCATCATCCAAGGCATTCCGAGTAAGTGAGGCTAGGCGAGGCTAAGGATGGCTTGCCTCGCCTTGCCTTGGCATGCCGTGCCCATGATGTGGCCTTGACCAAGCCATGCGTTGCCTTCGCCTTGGCATGCTGTGGCCTTGCCTTGCCTTTCCTCGCCATGCGATGCATTCCGACAAAGTGATGCAAAGCGGAAGCCTACCATGGCGTAAAAATGTCGACAGAATTTTTCGACATTTGAATAATGGGGTTTGACAAGGTTTGAAAAATTCAATAAAAATGGTAGGCTTGAATGTCGACAAAGTGACGCGAAGCGGAAGCCTACCATGGCGTAAAAATGTCGACAGAATTTTTCGGACCTTGTCCTGCCATGGGCTGCGCGCAGCATGCCGGCAGTCTGTGCGCAGCGTGCGCACAGCATGTCGGCAGCGTGCGCGCTGCTGAGCCTGTCGACAGAAATTTTCGAAACTTGTCCTGCCATGCGCGCGCGCAGCTTGCGCGCGGCGTGCGCGCAGCATGCCGGCAGCCTGCGCGCAGCATGCCGGCAGCCTGTGCGCAGCGTGCGCGCTGCTCAGCCTGTCGACAGAAATTTTCGAAACTTGTCCTGCCATGCGCGCGCGCAGCGTGCGCGCAGCATGCCGGCAGCGTGTGCGCAGCGTGCGCGCTTGGGAGCCTGGCCGCAGAATTTTTCGAAACTTGCAATGCCATGCGCGCGCACAGCTTGCGCGCAGCGTGCGCACAGCATGCCGGCAGCGTGCGCGCAGCATGCCGGCAGCGTGTGCGCAGCGTGCGCGCTTGGGAGCCTGTCGACAGAATTTTTCGAAACTTGCCATGCCATGCGCGCGCACAGCTTGCGCGCAGCGTGTGCACAGCATGCCGGCAGCGTGCGCACAGCATGCCGGCAGCGTGTGCGCAGCGTGCGCGCTTGGCAGCCTGTCGACAGAATTTTTCGAAACTTGCCATGCCATGCGCGCGCACAGCTTGCGCGCAGCGTGTGCACAGCATGCCGGCAGCGTGCGCACAACATGTCGGCAGCGTGCGCGCTCGGGAGCCTGTCGACAGAATTTTTCGAAACTTGCCATGCCATGCGCGCGCACAGCTTGCGCGCAGCGTGCTGATTCTGTCGACAGCGAGGCTAGCGAAACTTCTCCTGCCATGGCGTGCGCGCAGCGTGCTGACTCTGTCGACAGTGAGGCTAGCGAAATTTGTCTTGCCATGGCGTGCGCGCAGCTTGCGCATTCGGTCGACAGTGAGGCTAGCGAAACTTGTCCTGCCGTGGCCTGCGCGCAGCCTGCGCGCAGCATGCGCGCAGCATGTGCGCAGCATGCCGGCAGCCTAGTTCCAGATTTTTTCAAATGTCGACAGAATTTTTCAAACCTTGTCAAACCCCATTTTTATTGAAATTTCCTCGCACAATAAGCTCCCCATAAGTAGTCTATGATTTTTAGTACCTTCTCCAAGTTACAAAACTAAAAAATTCCTCCCGGATTTGTTTTAATGATTTTTTCAATTTTACGACTTCTAAAAATAATAAAAAATACTTCCCGACTTCAAATATTTATGAAACTTTTTCCCATCAGAGATTGCATGTTTCTTAGTATCCCTGCAAAAAATCACGTCCAAATACCTTGTATTGAATTATTTAGAGCCCATTATGACTCCTCGCGCATAGGTGATGTCTCTTCCTGTCAAAGGGCTAAATGCATAAAATGCTATATAGGGGGGTGTGTGTTGCCTGCATATGCATGGCAGCCCATGCCCTCCTAGCTGCAGCCCCCTTCCCCCACGCCACACCCATGTCATGTTGCCTCGATATGTTGCCTCGATATGTTGCCTCGGTATTATGGGTTTGGTGTCGGGGTCGGGGGGCTGCCACCCATGGCGGTGGTGGCCGGAATCCGGCCGCCGCCACCACGCCGCCGCCATGGGTGAGGGGGAAAAAAAAAGGCGTGGAAAGTTGCGAAATGGGGTTGTCTAGGCTTTTTTTTGGCATGGAAGAGCATGGAGTGCTAGGAACTCCTTCTCAAATGCGCGGGCATGTCGACCACAACCTCATTTCGCAACAACAACCACCCGTGTGGGGTGGCGGTGGGTGGATAGTCGCGGATTGGGGCTTGCCAAGCCAATGTTTTCAAAAAAATTCATCAAAATTAAAAACAAATGTTTTGTTGCCTTCGGATTTGTGGGCGAGCGGTGAGTCGGAGTGGAGCCGGTAAAGTTTAACCTCGGTGTGCACGGTTGTTTTTAGAAACTCAATCCAATGCCGGGGACGTTGAAAGTGACGCTCTTATGAGTTGCAAACCCGCAAGATTTAAAGAACCTTTTCAAAAAAAATTCAAACCAACAAGATTTAAAAACAGAAATTTTCATCAAAATGAAAAACAAATGTTTTGTTGCCTTCGGACTAGTGGGCGAGCGGCGAGTCGGAGCGGAGCCGGTAAAGTTTAACCTCGGTGTGCACGGTTGTTTTTAGAAAC
>NW_028276913.1:25000-27500 GCF_965620075.1 Prunus avium
GCAGCATGCCGACAGTCTGTGCGCAGCGTGCGCACAGCATGTCGGCAGCGTGCGCGCTGCTGAGCCTGTCGACAGAAATTTTCGAAACTTGTCCTGCCATGCGCGCGCGCAGCTTGCGCGCGGCGTGCGCGCAGCATGCCGGCAGCCTGCGCGCAGCATGCCGGCAGCCTGTGCGCAGCGTGCGCGCTGCTCAGCCTGTCGACAGAAATTTTCGAAACTTGTCCTGCCATGCGCGCGCGCAGCGTGCGCGCAGCATGCCGGCAGCGTGTGCGCAGCGTGCGCGCTTGGGAGCCTGGCCGCAGAATTTTTCGAAACTTGCAATGCCATGCGCGCGCACAGCTTGCGCGCAGCGTGCGCACAGCATGCCGGCAGCGTGCGCGCAGCATGCCGGCAGCGTGTGCGCAGCGTGCGCGCTTGGGAGCCTGTCGACAGAATTTTTCGAAACTTGCCATGCCATGCGCGCGCACAGCTTGCGCGCAGCGTGTGCACAGCATGCCGGCAGCGTGCGCACAGCATGCCGGCAGCGTGTGCGCAGCGTGCGCGCTTGGCAGCCTGTCGACAGAATTTTTCGAAACTTGCCATGCCATGCGCGCGCACAGCTTGCGCGCAGCGTGTGCACAGCATGCCGGCAGCGTGCGCACAACATGTCGGCAGCGTGCGCGCTCGGGAGCCTGTCGACAGAATTTTTCGAAACTTGCCATGCCATGCGCGCGCACAGCTTGCGCGCAGCGTGCTGATTCTGTCGACAGCGAGGCTAGCGAAACTTCTCCTGCCATGGCGTGCGCGCAGCGTGCTGACTCTGTCGACAGTGAGGCTAGCGAAATTTGTCTTGCCATGGCGTGCGCGCAGCTTGCGCATTCGGTCGACAGTGAGGCTAGCGAAACTTGTCCTGCCGTGGCCTGCGCGCAGCCTGCGCGCAGCATGCGCGCAGCATGTGCGCAGCATGCCGGCAGCCTAGTTCCAGATTTTTTCAAATGTCGACAGAATTTTTCAAACCTTGTCAAACCCCATTTTTATTGAAATTTCCTCGCACAATAAGCTCCCCATAAGTAGTCTATGATTTTTAGTACCTTCTCCAAGTTACAAAACTAAAAAATTCCTCCCGGATTTGTTTTAATGATTTTTTCAATTTTACGACTTCTAAAAATAATAAAAAATACTTCCCGACTTCAAATATTTATGAAACTTTTTCCCATCAGAGATTGCATGTTTCTTAGTATCCCTGCAAAAAATCACGTCCAAATACCTTGTATTGAATTATTTAGAGCCCATTATGACTCCTCGCGCATAGGTGATGTCTCTTCCTGTCAAAGGGCTAAATGCATAAAATGCTATATAGGGGGGTGTGTGTTGCCTGCATATGCATGGCAGCCCATGCCCTCCTAGCTGCAGCCCCCTTCCCCCACGCCACACCCATGTCATGTTGCCTCGATATGTTGCCTCGATATGTTGCCTCGGTATTATGGGTTTGGTGTCGGGGTCGGGGGGCTGCCACCCATGGCGGTGGTGGCCGGAATCCGGCCGCCGCCACCACGCCGCCGCCATGGGTGAGGGGGAAAAAAAAAGGCGTGGAAAGTTGCGAAATGGGGTTGTCTAGGCTTTTTTTTGGCATGGAAGAGCATGGAGTGCTAGGAACTCCTTCTCAAATGCGCGGGCATGTCGACCACAACCTCATTTCGCAACAACAACCACCCGTGTGGGGTGGCGGTGGGTGGATAGTCGCGGATTGGGGCTTGCCAAGCCAATGTTTTCAAAAAAATTCATCAAAATTAAAAACAAATGTTTTGTTGCCTTCGGATTTGTGGGCGAGCGGTGAGTCGGAGTGGAGCCGGTAAAGTTTAACCTCGGTGTGCACGGTTGTTTTTAGAAACTCAATCCAATGCCGGGGACGTTGAAAGTGACGCTCTTATGAGTTGCAAACCCGCAAGATTTAAAGAACCTTTTCAAAAAAAATTCAAACCAACAAGATTTAAAAACAGAAATTTTCATCAAAATGAAAAACAAATGTTTTGTTGCCTTCGGACTAGTGGGCGAGCGGCGAGTCGGAGCGGAGCCGGTAAAGTTTAACCTCGGTGTGCACGGTTGTTTTTAGAAACTCAATCCAATACCGGGGACGTTGAAAGTGATGCTCTTATGAGTTGCAAACCCACTAGATTTAAAGAACCTTTTCAAAACAATTTCAAACCAACAAGATTTAAACCAACAAAATTAAAAACAAATGTTTCGTTGCAAACAAATTGTGGGCGAGCGGCGAGTCGGAGTGGAGCCGGTAAAGTTTAACCTCGGTGTGCACGGTTGTTTTTAGAAACTCAATCCAATACCGGGGACGTTGAAAGTGACGCTCTTATGAGTTGCAAACCCACAAGATTTTAAAAACTTTTTGAAAATGTTTCTTCTAAATGACACATTTTGATCCTTGGCAAGTGCTCAATCCGTAACTATCCAATCACCGCCACACCACACCGGTCGGGAGTGTGTGAATGGTGTGCTTCCCGGGGTT
>NW_028276913.1:47500-50000 GCF_965620075.1 Prunus avium
CGACAGAATTTTTCGAAACTTGCCATGCCATGCGCGCGCACAGCTTGCGCGCAGCGTGTGCACAGCATGCCGGCAGCGTGCGCACAGCATGCCGGCAGCGTGTGCGCAGCGTGCGCGCTTGGCAGCCTGTCGACAGAATTTTTCGAAACTTGCCATGCCATGCGCGCGCACAGCTTGCGCGCAGCGTGTGCACAGCATGCCGGCAGCGTGCGCACAACATGTCGGCAGCGTGCGCGCTCGGGAGCCTATCGACAGAATTTTTCGAAACTTGCCATGCCATGCGCGCGCACAGCTTGCGCGCAGCGTGCTGATTCTGTCGACAGCGAGGCTAGCGAAACTTCTCCTGCCATGGCGTGCGCGCAGCGTGCTGACTCTGTCGACAGTGAGGCTAGCGAAATTTGTCTTGCCATGGCGTGCGCGCAGCTTGCGCATTCGGTCGACAGTGAGGCTAGCGAAACTTGTCCTGCCGTGGCCTGCGCGCAGCATGCGCGCAGCATGTGCGCAGCATGCCGGCAGCCTAGTTCCAGATTTTTTCAAATGTCGACAGAATTTTTCAAACCTTGTCAAACCCCATTTTTATTGAAATTTCCTCGCACAATAAGCTCCCCATAAGTAGTCTATGATTTTTAGTACCTTCTCCAAGTTACAAAACTAAAAAATTCCTCCCGGATTTGTTTTAATGATTTTTTCAATTTTACGACTTCTAAAAATAATAAAAAATACTTCCCGACTTCAAATATTTATGAAACTTTTTCCCATCAGAGATTGCATGTTTCTTAGTATCCCTGCAAAAAATCACGTCCAAATACCTTGTATTGAATTATTTAGAGCCCATTATGACTCCTCGCGCATAGGTGATGTCTCTTCCTGTCAAAGGGCTAAATGCATAAAATGCTATATAGGGGGGTGTGTGTTGCCTGCATATGCATGGCAGCCCATGCCCTCCTAGCTGCAGCCCCCTTCCCCCACGCCACACCCATGTCATGTTGCCTCGATATGTTGCCTCGATATGTTGCCTCGGTATTATGGGTTTGGTGTCGGGGTCGGGGGGCTGCCACCCATGGCGGTGGTGGCCGGAATCCGGCCGCCGCCACCACGCCGCCGCCATGGGTGAGGGGGAAAAAAAAAGGCGTGGAAAGTTGCGAAATGGGGTTGTCTAGGCTTTTTTTTGGCATGGAAGAGCATGGAGTGCTAGGAACTCCTTCTCAAATGCGCGGGCATGTCGACCACAACCTCATTTCGCAACAACAACCACCCGTGTGGGGTGGCGGTGGGTGGATAGTCGCGGATTGGGGCTTGCCAAGCCAATGTTTTCAAAAAAATTCATCAAAATTAAAAACAAATGTTTTGTTGCCTTCGGATTTGTGGGCGAGCGGTGAGTCGGAGTGGAGCCGGTAAAGTTTAACCTCGGTGTGCACGGTTGTTTTTAGAAACTCAATCCAATGCCGGGGACGTTGAAAGTGACGCTCTTATGAGTTGCAAACCCGCAAGATTTAAAGAACCTTTTCAAAAAAAATTCAAACCAACAAGATTTAAAAACAGAAATTTTCATCAAAATGAAAAACAAATGTTTTGTTGCCTTCGGACTAGTGGGCGAGCGGCGAGTCGGAGCGGAGCCGGTAAAGTTTAACCTCGGTGTGCACGGTTGTTTTTAGAAACTCAATCCAATACCGGGGACGTTGAAAGTGATGCTCTTATGAGTTGCAAACCCACTAGATTTAAAGAACCTTTTCAAAACAATTTCAAACCAACAAGATTTAAACCAACAAAATTAAAAACAAATGTTTCGTTGCAAACAAATTGTGGGCGAGCGGCGAGTCGGAGTGGAGCCGGTAAAGTTTAACCTCGGTGTGCACGGTTGTTTTTAGAAACTCAATCCAATACCGGGGACGTTGAAAGTGACGCTCTTATGAGTTGCAAACCCACAAGATTTTAAAAACTTTTTGAAAATGTTTCTTCTAAATGACACATTTTGATCCTTGGCAAGTGCTCAATCCGTAACTATCCAATCACCGCCACACCACACCGGTCGGGAGTGTGTGAATGGTGTGCTTCCCGGGGTTGGCATAGATAATCTTTCGCATCGACAATCTTTTGCATGCGAGGGAATGTCTATGCCAACCCCGGGAAGCACACCATTCACCCACTAGTTGTGGGCGACGATGGGTTGGCTTCAAATGAATTTTTGCTTGGGGTTGTCCTCGGTATGCTTTTGTGTTGGGAGTACGGCCACCAAACCTTCTCAATGCACGGGTATGTCGAGGATGGCTTTCGGCGGGGTTGATGAAGAAGCTACCCAATTCTCGGCCACACGAACACATGGTGACGATGCGTTGGCTTCAAGTGAGCTTTAGCTTGGGGTTGTCTTCGGTATGCTTTTGTGTTGGGAGTACGGCCACCAAACCTTCTCAATGCACGGGTATGTCGAGGATGGCTTTCGGCGGAGTTGATGAAGAAGCTAGCAAATTGTTGGCCACTCTCACACGTGTGGGGGTAGGTT
>NW_028276913.1:57500-60000 GCF_965620075.1 Prunus avium
ATAATTAAGTCTATGATTTTTAGGACCTTCTCCAACTTACAAAATGATTTTTAGGACCTTGCCTTGCCTTCACATGCCGTGCCCATTCAAGGCATTCCGAGAAAGTAAGGTTATTGGAGGGTTCGGATGGCGTGGCTTGCCTTGCCTTGCCTTGCATTGGCATGCCATGCCCAAGTTGTGGCCTACACCAAGCCATTCAAGCCATGCCTTGCCTTGCCTTGCCTTGGCATTGCGCATCATCCAAGGCATTCCGAGTAAGTGAGGCTAGGCGAGGCTAAGGATGGCTTGCCTCGCCTTGCCTTGGCATGCCGTGCCCATGATGTGGCCTTGACCAAGCCATGCGTTGCCTTCGCCTTGGCATGCTGTGGCCTTGCCTTGCCTTTCCTCGCCATGCGATGCATTCCGACAAAGTGATGCAAAGCGGAAGCCTACCATGGCGTAAAAATGTCGACAGAATTTTTCGACATTTGAATAATGGGGTTTGACAAGGTTTGAAAAATTCAATAAAAATGGTAGGCTTGAATGTCGACAAAGTGACGCGAAGCGGAAGCCTACCATGGCGTAAAAATGTCGACAGAATTTTTCGGACCTTGTCCTGCCATGGGCTGCGCGCAGCATGCCGACAGTCTGTGCGCAGCGTGCGCACAGCATGTCGGCAGCGTGCGCGCTGCTGAGCCTGTCGACAGAAATTTTCGAAACTTGTCCTGCCATGCGCGCGCGCAGCTTGCGCGCGGCGTGCGCGCAGCATGCCGGCAGCCTGCGCGCAGCATGCCGGCAGCCTGTGCGCAGCGTGCGCGCTGCTCAGCCTGTCGACAGAAATTTTCGAAACTTGTCCTGCCATGCGCGCGCGCAGCGTGCGCGCAGCATGCCGGCAGCGTGTGCGCAGCGTGCGCGCTTGGGAGCCTGGCCGCAGAATTTTTCGAAACTTGCAATGCCATGCGCGCGCACAGCTTGCGCGCAGCGTGCGCACAGCATGCCGGCAGCGTGCGCGCAGCATGCCGGCAGCGTGTGCGCAGCGTGCGCGCTTGGGAGCCTGTCGACAGAATTTTTCGAAACTTGCCATGCCATGCGCGCGCACAGCTTGCGCGCAGCGTGTGCACAGCATGCCGGCAGCGTGCGCACAGCATGCCGGCAGCGTGTGCGCAGCGTGCGCGCTTGGCAGCCTGTCGACAGAATTTTTCGAAACTTGCCATGCCATGCGCGCGCACAGCTTGCGCGCAGCGTGTGCACAGCATGCCGGCAGCGTGCGCACAACATGTCGGCAGCGTGCGCGCTCGGGAGCCTGTCGACAGAATTTTTCGAAACTTGCCATGCCATGCGCGCGCACAGCTTGCGCGCAGCGTGCTGATTCTGTCGACAGCGAGGCTAGCGAAACTTCTCCTGCCATGGCGTGCGCGCAGCGTGCTGACTCTGTCGACAGTGAGGCTAGCGAAATTTGTCTTGCCATGGCGTGCGCGCAGCTTGCGCATTCGGTCGACAGTGAGGCTAGCGAAACTTGTCCTGCCGTGGCCTGCGCGCAGCCTGCGCGCAGCATGCGCGCAGCATGTGCGCAGCATGCCGGCAGCCTAGTTCCAGATTTTTTCAAATGTCGACAGAATTTTTCAAACCTTGTCAAACCCCATTTTTATTGAAATTTCCTCGCACAATAAGCTCCCCATAAGTAGTCTATGATTTTTAGTACCTTCTCCAAGTTACAAAACTAAAAAATTCCTCCCGGATTTGTTTTAATGATTTTTTCAATTTTACGACTTCTAAAAATAATAAAAAATACTTCCCGACTTCAAATATTTATGAAACTTTTTCCCATCAGAGATTGCATGTTTCTTAGTATCCCTGCAAAAAATCACGTCCAAATACCTTGTATTGAATTATTTAGAGCCCATTATGACCCCTCGCGCATAGGTGATGTCTCTTCCTGTCAAAGGGCTAAATGCATAAAATGCTATATAGGGGGGTGTGTGTTGCCTGCATATGCATGGCAGCCCATGCCCTCCTAGCTGCAGCCCCCTTCCCCCACGCCACACCCATGTCATGTTGCCTCGATATGTTGCCTCGATATGTTGCCTCGGTATTATGGGTTTGGTGTCGGGGTCGGGGGGCTGCCACCCATGGCGGTGGTGGCCGGAATCCGGCCGCCGCCACCACGCCGCCGCCATGGGTGAGGGGGAAAAAAAAAGGCGTGGAAAGTTGCGAAATGGGGTTGTCTAGGCTTTTTTTTGGCATGGAAGAGCATGGAGTGCTAGGAACTCCTTCTCAAATGCGCGGGCATGTCGACCACAACCTCATTTCGCAACAACAACCACCCGTGTGGGGTGGCGGTGGGTGGATAGTTGCGGATTGGGGCTTGCCAAGCCAATGTTTTCAAAAAAATTCATCAAAATTAAAAACAAATGTTTTGTTGCCTTCGGATTTGTGGGCGAGCGGTGAGTCGGAGTGGAGCCGGTAAAGTTTAACCTCGGTGTGCACGGTTGTTTTTAGAAACTCAATCCAATGCCGGGGA
>NW_028276913.1:80000-82500 GCF_965620075.1 Prunus avium
GCCTACCATGGCGTAAAAATGTCGACAGAATTTTTCGACATTTGAATAATGGGGTTTGACAAGGTTTGAAAAATTCAATAAAAATGGTAGGCTTGAATGTCGACAAAGTGACGCGAAGCGGAAGCCTACCATGGCGTAAAAATGTCGACAGAATTTTTCGGACCTTGTCCTGCCATGGGCTGCGCGCAGCATGCCGGCAGTCTGTGCGCAGCGTGCGCACAGCATGTCGGCAGCGTGCGCGCTGCTGAGCCTGTCGACAGAAATTTTCGAAACTTGTCCTGCCATGCGCGCGCGCAGCTTGCGCGCGGCGTGCGCGCAGCATGCCGGCAGCCTGCGCGCAGCATGCCGGCAGCCTGTGCGCAGCGTGCGCGCTGCTCAGCCTGTCGACAGAAATTTTCGAAACTTGTCCTGCCATGCGCGCGCGCAGCGTGCGCGCAGCATGCCGGCAGCGTGTGCGCAGCGTGCGCGCTTGGGAGCCTGGCCGCAGAATTTTTCGAAACTTGCAATGCCATGCGCGCGCACAGCTTGCGCGCAGCGTGCGCACAGCATGCCGGCAGCGTGCGCGCAGCATGCCGGCAGCGTGTGCGCAGCGTGCGCGCTTGGGAGCCTGTCGACAGAATTTTTCGAAACTTGCCATGCCATGCGCGCGCACAGCTTGCGCGCAGCGTGTGCACAGCATGCCGGCAGCGTGCGCACAGCATGCCGGCAGCGTGTGCGCAGCGTGCGCGCTTGGCAGCCTGTCGACAGAATTTTTCGAAACTTGCCATGCCATGCGCGCGCACAGCTTGCGCGCAGCGTGTGCACAGCATGCCGGCAGCGTGCGCACAGCATGCCGGCAGCGTGTGCGCAGCGTGCGCGCTTGGCAGCCTGTCGACAGAATTTTTCGAAACTTGCCATGCCATGCGCGCGCACAGCTTGCGCCCAGCGTGTGCACAGCATGCCGGCAGCGTGCGCACAACATGTCGGCAGCGTGCGCGCTCGGGAGCCTATCGACAGAATTTTTCGAAACTTGCCATGCCATGCGCGCGCACAGCTTGCGCGCAGCGTGCTGATTCTGTCGACAGCGAGGCTAGCGAAACTTCTCCTGCCATGGCGTGCGCGCAGCGTGCTGACTCTGTCGACAGTGAGGCTAGCGAAATTTGTCTTGCCATGGCGTGCGCGCAGCTTGCGCATTCGGTCGACAGTGAGGCTAGCGAAACTTGTCCTGCCGTGGCCTGCGCGCAGCCTGCGCGCAGCATGCGCGCAGCATGTGCGCAGCATGCCGGCAGCCTAGTTCCAGATTTTTTCAAATGTCGACAGAATTTTTCAAACCTTGTCAAACCCCATTTTTATTGAAATTTCCTCGCACAATAAGCTCCCCATAAGTAGTCTATGATTTTTAGTACCTTCTCCAAGTTACAAAACTAAAAAATTCCTCCCGGATTTGTTTTAATGATTTTTTCAATTTTACGACTTCTAAAAATAATAAAAAATACTTCCCGACTTCAAATATTTATGAAACTTTTTCCCATCAGAGATTGCATGTTTCTTAGTATCCCTGCAAAAAATCACGTCCAAATACCTTGTATTGAATTATTTAGAGCCCATTATGACTCCTCGCGCATAGGTGATGTCTCTTCCTGTCAAAGGGCTAAATGCATAAAATGCTATATAGGGGGGTGTGTGTTGCCTGCATATGCATGGCAGCCCATGCCCTCCTAGCTGCAGCCCCCTTCCCCCACGCCACACCCATGTCATGTTGCCTCGATATGTTGCCTCGATATGTTGCCTCGGTATTATGGGTTTGGTGTCGGGGTCGGGGGGCTGCCACCCATGGCGGTGGTGGCCGGAATCCGGCCGCCGCCACCACGCCGCCGCCATGGGTGAGGGGGAAAAAAAAAGGCGTGGAAAGTTGCGAAATGGGGTTGTCTAGGCTTTTTTTTGGCATGGAAGAGCATGGAGTGCTAGGAACTCCTTCTCAAATGCGCGGGCATGTCGACCACAACCTCATTTCGCAACAACAACCACCCGTGTGGGGTGGCGGTGGGTGGATAGTCGCGGATTGGGGCTTGCCAAGCCAATGTTTTCAAAAAAATTCATCAAAATTAAAAACAAATGTTTTGTTGCCTTCGGATTTGTGGGCGAGCGGTGAGTCGGAGTGGAGCCGGTAAAGTTTAACCTCGGTGTGCACGGTTGTTTTTAGAAACTCAATCCAATGCCGGGGACGTTGAAAGTGACGCTCTTATGAGTTGCAAACCCGCAAGATTTAAAGAACCTTTTCAAAGAAAATTCAAACCAACAAGATTTAAAAACAGAAATTTTCATCAAAATGAAAAACAAATGTTTTGTTGCCTTCGGACTAGTGGGCGAGCGGCGAGTCGGAGCGGAGCCGGTAAAGTTTAACCTCGGTGTGCACGGTTGTTTTTAGAAACTCAATCCAATACCGGGGACGTTGAAAGTGATGCTCTTATGAGTTGCAAACCCACTAGATTTAAAGAACCTTTTCAAAACAATTTCAAAC
>NW_028276913.1:102500-107500 GCF_965620075.1 Prunus avium
AACTTTGATAGCAAGGTAGCATGTCATTGCCTGTGATGGGTAGTGGACTTGCGAAGTTGGAAGAAGACCCCAACGTCACTGTGGATGATTGTTGGAATCAGGTTGTGTGACGGTTGTTGGAAACCCGTCTTGGTGCTGGATCCTATGGAAGGGTGAAGGTATCCAAAAGTTTGTCTCGAAGTTGTGAGAAGACATCAAGCAGGATGACTCTAAGATGGGGGATGATGGTTGGTTTTGCTGCTCGGTTGCCTAGTTTTCTAATCCGTGCACCAAGCGCCCGGAAGTCGGGTAGGCAGGGGTTCTGGCTTGTGACGAAGTGATGTTGCTTGTTCAGTTCAGGATGTGGGGAGGATGGGAGCGCGAGTTTGGTGAGAGTGTCAAAGATTGGCTTATACTCGAACCATAGCATACCATTGAAGGTTGTGGTAAACCGAGTTGGTGACGTGTGTTGGATGGAAGGTGCAAGACCTTTGTTCAGGGAAGAGTTGTGGGAGCTGAAGACCGAAATGGTGCAGTCTTCGAAGGGAGTAAGTCGCTGACGGACTGGGCTCCATTGAGGGAGTGAGTCGCTGACGGGCTAGGCTTTAATGAAGGAGTCACTTAAGTGGTTGCTCTTGCAATTGTGGAGGACGTGTGGGTTACGCATAGTGTTCGACACAAGGCTGCTGACTAACATTCGGAACGAGGGAAGTGTTCCAAAGGTTGATCCCAGAGTTTTTCTTGTGAGGATGGTGGCTAAGGACGTAGGATGTCCGCACTTAAGGGCATGCAAAGAGTTGGAGTAGCTTTGGGGAGGATGTCTTACTTGTTCCCTTGTGGATGCTGCGGAAGTAGGTTCTGCCAAGTCCAAGTGTGGGCGTTGGTTAGGTGGTTCTACTCGTAGTAGGGAGGATGTCTTACCATGGTGAATTGTGAATGCCTAAGTGTTATGGAGCTAAGCTTCGGAGGCACGTTGACGTGAGGGTGCGTTGACGAGATAAGTGGGGGAGACCCACGAACGCCATTGAGGTATGGCAGCGCATATGCGCAAGGGAGTTGGTGACGATTGTTGGACAAGGAGGTGCGGGACCTTGTTCGGAGGAAAACTGGTAGGAGCTCAAGACCGAAATGGTGCAGTCTTCGAAGGGAGTAAGTCGCTGACGGACTAGGCTCTATTGAGGGAGTAAGTCGCTGACGGACTAGGCTTTAATGAAGGAGTCACTTAAGTGGTTGTTCCTACAATTGTTGAGAACAGATGGGTGGGGCACAAGGTTCGACATATGGTTGCTAACTGAGATTTGGAAGAGAGTGTTCTAGAGAGGTGGATCCGGAAGTCTCACTAAAAGGCATGGGTTCCGAGGACATGGGGTATGTCCGCACTCGATGGCAGAGGGCCTAAGTGTTGCGGGGCTTTGCTGTGGTGGCACCTCGAGGTGGGGGTGTGCCAACGAGACAAGTAGGGGGAGAACCTCGAATGCCAGGAAGTGGCAGTGCAGGAGCACAAACGAATGGAGGTGCCGTGGAGGACACACGGTTGGCTTACGAGTCACACCCAGGTGGGGTGCATCTCTTTGAATGTGGAAAATGTGGAGGTACTTGACCAGCGGGCTATGTGGTTGTTCAGTGGTCGAGTGCGACAAGAGACGGAGGTCTCGGCCCAAAGAGGGAAAGACGTAGGACTTTGAAAGAGAAGTTCAAAAGGGTGAACACAGTGGTGCATTGTGGTCCATGGAGCGAAGAGAAGAGGATATTCCTATATGGTGTTGTTATGCGGCAGTGCAGTGGGCACGTCGACGAGGGCGTCGACACTATCAGTGGGGGAGAATGTCACGGATCGCACTTGAGCGTGTGCTTTCGTGACTCCGTTGGGACATCCATGCGCTTATGAGGTAGTCCAAGTGTGGAAGGGGCAAGGACTTAAGAGCTAGAATGGTTGGTGTTGGCCGGGTTGTGCGTGTGAGGGGTATTTTGGGTATTTCGGAAGGTTACGGGAGGAACCTGAAGAAACTCAGAACACGAAAGATGTTCGTAATGACGAGATACACGCTATGCAACTGACGGTTCGCCATTCGGAGTTCGTACGAAGAAGTTATGCCCAATTATGACTCCTCGTGCATAGGTGATGTTCCCTCCTGGCAGAAGGCTAAATGCATAAAATGCTATATAGGGGGTGACATGGTGTCATGCTCTCCACCACCCCTGGTGCTTACACCCTTGTGGCACTAAGCGAGCATCCTTATGACATTGGAGGTTGTCATAAGGGCGGGCATGAGATTGTTGAAGGATAATCTATGTCTCCGAGGGAAAGGACTTCCCGAGGACAGTACGAACACGCGGGGCCGTTCGTATTGCGCATCGTTGGAAAGAGTGAGGTCAACGTATGGCATTCGCTATGCCGTCGGCTAGCGAGGCATTTGACGAGACTCGATGGACTTGGCTTGGGTTCGGCCTTGTCCAAGATGGAAGGAAGATATTCGGATGCCGGTACGCATGGGTTGCGACCCCATGCAAAGCATAGATGGTTATGTGGGACATTCGGAATACATATGTCGCCAAGGCTTGGGCGACATGCGAGCGTGACAGCTTGCGTGGATAGCTTGAGGATGTGGGCTATCTTGGTTGCTAACGGATGACCGACAGAAGTGTGGGTAAACCGATGGTGTGTTGGATCGCCATGTCTCGACTTGGACATGAGCGAGCCACGAGTTTGGCATGCGACGTGGTCGATGCAGTTGACGTGTCTTATGCAACGCTTGATGTATGGGCGTCGAGGGTTCGTTGCCGGATGCGGGGTGATTGTGTTGTCACAAGGAAGTGTGACTCGTTGTCTAGCCATAGGGCTTGGCGCCTATGGGAGACGACACATGATGGTGAACCTCTCGCGGAGTTGTGAGAGTCATGAAGTGGGGAGAAGGCTGACTGGGATTCGAAGGGATCCTGGGCCGCACGGGAGCGTCTGTGCGAGCGAAATCTGTGATTTGCTTCCGCCGCGCCGCGTCGCACGCTCGTCCCGTGACACTTGCCTTGGCATGTCGTGCCTTGGCCATGCATTGCCTTGCCTTGCCTTGGCCTTGCCATGCCGTGGCCTTTGCATGCCTTGCGTTGCGTTGCGTTGCCATGCCGCGCCATGCCGGGCTTGGCTTGCCTTGGCATTGCCTTGCCATGCCGTGCCTTGCCTTGCCTTGCGCCGCGCCATGCTTTGGCATTGCCCCAATCAAGGCATTTCGAGAAAGTGAGGCTATTGGAAGTTTGGGATGGCTTGGCTTGGCATGCCTACCCTTGCACGCAGCCTGCTCGCATCATGCATGAAGCCTGCGCACAGCGTGCCGGCAGCCTCCTGATTCTGTCGACAGAGTTTTTCAAAAACTTGTCATGCCACGGCTTGCACGCAGGCTGCAGGCACGCTGCGCGCAGCCTGCCGGCATGCTGCGCGCAGCCTGCTGCTTCTGTCGACAGAATTGTTCGAAACCTTGTCATGCCATGGCTTGCACGCAGATTGCTCCCCATTCAAGGCATTCAGAGACAGTGAGGCTATTGGAAGCTTGGCATGCTCACATCATGCACGAAGCCTGCGCGCAGCATGCCGGCAGCATGTCGACAGAATTTTTCAAACCTTGTCAAACCCAATTTTTATTGAAATTTCCCCGCACAATAAGCTCCCTATAATTAAGTCTATGATTTTTAGGACCTTCTCCAACTTACAAAATGATTTTTAGGACCTTGCCTTGCCTTCACATGCCGTGCCCATTCAAGGCATTCCGAGAAAGTAAGGTTATTGGAGGGTTCGGATGGCGTGGCTTGCCTTGCCTTGCCTTGCATTGGCATGCCATGCCCAAGTTGTGGCCTACACCAAGCCATTCAAGCCATGCCTTGCCTTGCCTTGCCTTGGCATTGCGCATCATCCAAGGCATTCCGAGTAAGTGAGGCTAGGCGAGGCTAAGGATGGCTTGCCTCGCCTTGCCTTGGCATGCCGTGCCCATGATGTGGCCTTGACCAAGCCATGCGTTGCCTTCGCCTTGGCATGCTGTGGCCTTGCCTTGCCTTGCCTCGCCATGCGATGCATTCCGACAAAGTGATGCAAAGCGGAAGCCTACCATGGCGTAAAAATGTCGACAGAATTTTTCGACATTTGAATAATGGGGTTTGACAAGGTTTGAAAAATTCAATAAAAATGGTAGGCTTGAATGTCGACAAAGTGACGCGAAGCGGAAGCCTACCATGGCGTAAAAATGTCGACAGAATTTTTCGGACCTTGTCCTGCCATGGGCTGCGCGCAGCATGCCGGCAGTCTGTGCGCAGCGTGCGCACAGCATGTCGGCAGCGTGCGCGCTGCTGAGCCTGTCGACAGAAATTTTCGAAACTTGTCCTGCCATGCGCGCGCGCAGCTTGCGCGCGGCGTGCGCGCAGCATGCCGGCAGCCTGCGCGCAGCATGCCGGCAGCCTGTGCGCAGCGTGCGCGCTGCTCAGCCTGTCGACAGAAATTTTCGAAACTTGTCCTGCCATGCGCGCGCGCAGCGTGCGCGCAGCATGCCGGCAGCGTGTGCGCAGCGTGCGCGCTTGGGAGCCTGGCCGCAGAATTTTTCGAAACTTGCAATGCCATGCGCGCGCACAGCTTGCGCGCAGCGTGCGCACAGCATGCCGGCAGCGTGCGCGCAGCATGCCGGCAGCGTGTGCGCAGCGTGCGCGCTTGGGAGCCTGTCGACAGAATTTTTCGAAACTTGCCATGCCATGCGCGCGCACAGCTTGCGCGCAGCGTGTGCACAGCATGCCGGCAGCGTGCGCACAGCATGCCGGCAGCGTGTGCGCAGCGTGCGCGCTTGGCAGCCTGTCGACAGAATTTTTCGAAACTTGCCATGCCATGCGCGCGCACAGCTTGCGCGCAGCGTGTGCACAGCATGCCGGCAGCGTGCGCACAACATGTCGGCAGCGTGCGCGCTCGGGAGCCTATCGACAGAATTTTTCGAAACTTGCCATGCCATGCGCGCGCACAGCTTGCGCGCAGCGTGCTGATTCTGTCGACA
>NW_028276913.1:117500-120000 GCF_965620075.1 Prunus avium
AAGCCATGCGTTGCCTTCGCCTTGGCATGCTGTGGCCTTGCCTTGCCTTGCCTCGCCATGCGATGCATTCCGACAAAGTGATGCAAAGCGGAAGCCTACCATGGCGTAAAAATGTCGACAGAATTTTTCGACATTTGAATAATGGGGTTTGACAAGGTTTGAAAAATTCAATAAAAATGGTAGGCTTGAATGTCGACAAAGTGACGCGAAGCGGAAGCCTACCATGGCGTAAAAATGTCGACAGAATTTTTCGGACCTTGTCCTGCCATGGGCTGCGCGCAGCATGCCGGCAGTCTGTGCGCAGCGTGCGCACAGCATGTCGGCAGCGTGCGCGCTGCTGAGCCTGTCGACAGAAATTTTCGAAACTTGTCCTGCCATGCGCGCGCGCAGCTTGCGCGCGGCGTGCGCGCAGCATGCCGGCAGCCTGCGCGCAGCATGCCGGCAGCCTGTGCGCAGCGTGCGCGCAGCATGCCGGCAGCCTGTGCGCAGCGTGCGCGCTGCTCAGCCTGTCGACAGAAATTTTCGAAACTTGTCCTGCCATGCGCGCGCGCAGCGTGCGCGCAGCATGCCGGCAGCGTGTGCGCAGCGTGCGCGCTTGGGAGCCTGGCCGCAGAATTTTTCGAAACTTGCAATGCCATGCGCGCGCACAGCTTGCGCGCAGCGTGCGCACAGCATGCCGGCAGCGTGCGCGCAGCATGCCGGCAGCGTGTGCGCAGCGTGCGCGCTTGGGAGCCTGTCGACAGAATTTTTCGAAACTTGCCATGCCATGCGCGCGCACAGCTTGCGCGCAGCGTGTGCACAGCATGCCGGCAGCGTGCGCACAGCATGCCGGCAGCGTGTGCGCAGCGTGCGCGCTTGGCAGCCTGTCGACAGAATTTTTCGAAACTTGCCATGCCATGCGCGCGCACAGCTTGCGCGCAGCGTGTGCACAGCATGCCGGCAGCGTGCGCACAACATGTCGGCAGCGTGCGCGCTCGGGAGCCTATCGACAGAATTTTTCGAAACTTGCCATGCCATGCGCGCGCACAGCTTGCGCGCAGCGTGCTGATTCTGTCGACAGCGAGGCTAGCGAAACTTCTCCTGCCATGGCGTGCGCGCAGCGTGCTGACTCTGTCGACAGTGAGGCTAGCGAAATTTGTCTTGCCATGGCGTGCGCGCAGCTTGCGCATTCGGTCGACAGTGAGGCTAGCGAAACTTGTCCTGCCGTGGCCTGCGCGCAGCCTGCGCGCAGCATGCGCGCAGCATGTGCGCAGCATGCCGGCAGCCTAGTTCCAGATTTTTTCAAATGTCGACAGAATTTTTCAAACCTTGTCAAACCCCATTTTTATTGAAATTTCCTCGCACAATAAGCTCCCCATAAGTAGTCTATGATTTTTAGTACCTTCTCCAAGTTACAAAACTAAAAAATTCCTCCCGGATTTGTTTTAATGATTTTTTCAATTTTACGACTTCTAAAAATAATAAAAAATACTTCCCGACTTCAAATATTTATGAAACTTTTTCCCATCAGAGATTGCATGTTTCTTAGTATCCCTGCAAAAAATCACGTCCAAATACCTTGTATTGAATTATTTAGAGCCCATTATGACTCCTCGCGCATAGGTGATGTCTCTTCCTGTCAAAGGGCTAAATGCATAAAATGCTATATAGGGGGGTGTGTGTTGCCTGCATATGCATGGCAGCCCATGCCCTCCTAGCTGCAGCCCCCTTCCCCCACGCCACACCCATGTCATGTTGCCTCGATATGTTGCCTCGATATGTTGCCTCGGTATTATGGGTTTGGTGTCGGGGTCGGGGGGCTGCCACCCATGGCGGTGGTGGCCGGAATCCGGCCGCCGCCACCACGCCGCCGCCATGGGTGAGGGGGAAAAAAAAAGGCGTGGAAAGTTGCGAAATGGGGTTGTCTAGGCTTTTTTTTGGCATGGAAGAGCATGGAGTGCTAGGAACTCCTTCTCAAATGCGCGGGCATGTCGACCACAACCTCATTTCGCAACAACAACCACCCGTGTGGGGTGGCGGTGGGTGGATAGTCGCGGATTGGGGCTTGCCAAGCCAATGTTTTCAAAAAAATTCATCAAAATTAAAAACAAATGTTTTGTTGCCTTCGGATTTGTGGGCGAGCGGTGAGTCGGAGTGGAGCCGGTAAAGTTTAACCTCGGTGTGCACGGTTGTTTTTAGAAACTCAATCCAATGCCGGGGACGTTGAAAGTGACGCTCTTATGAGTTGCAAACCCGCAAGATTTAAAGAACCTTTTCAAAAAAAATTCAAACCAACAAGATTTAAAAACAGAAATTTTCATCAAAATGAAAAACAAATGTTTTGTTGCCTTCGGACTAGTGGGCGAGCGGCGAGTCGGAGCGGAGCCGGTAAAGTTTAACCTCGGTGTGCACGGTTGTTTTTAGAAACTCAATCCAATACCGGGGACGTTGAAAGTGATGCTCTTATGAGTTGCAAACCCACTAGATTTAAAGAACCTTTTCAAAACAATTTCAAACCAAC
>NW_028276913.1:140000-142500 GCF_965620075.1 Prunus avium
TGCCGGCAGCCTGCGCGCAGCATGCCGGCAGCCTGTGCGCAGCGTGCGCGCTGCTCAGCCTGTCGACAGAAATTTTCGAAACTTGTCCTGCCATGCGCGCGCGCAGCGTGCGCGCAGCATGCCGGCAGCGTGTGCGCAGCGTGCGCGCTTGGGAGCCTGGCCGCAGAATTTTTCGAAACTTGCAATGCCATGCGCGCGCACAGCTTGCGCGCAGCGTGCGCACAGCATGCCGGCAGCGTGCGCGCAGCATGCCGGCAGCGTGTGCGCAGCGTGCGCGCTTGGGAGCCTGTCGACAGAATTTTTCGAAACTTGCCATGCCATGCGCGCGCACAGCTTGCGCGCAGCGTGTGCACAGCATGCCGGCAGCGTGCGCACAGCATGCCGGCAGCGTGTGCGCAGCGTGCGCGCTTGGCAGCCTGTCGACAGAATTTTTCGAAACTTGCCATGCCATGCGCGCGCACAGCTTGCGCGCAGCGTGTGCACAGCATGCCGGCAGCGTGCGCACAACATGTCGGCAGCGTGCGCGCTCGGGAGCCTATCGACAGAATTTTTCGAAACTTGCCATGCCATGCGCGCGCACAGCTTGCGCGCAGCGTGCTGATTCTGTCGACAGCGAGGCTAGCGAAACTTCTCCTGCCATGGCGTGCGCGCAGCGTGCTGACTCTGTCGACAGTGAGGCTAGCGAAATTTGTCTTGCCATGGCGTGCGCGCAGCTTGCGCATTCGGTCGACAGTGAGGCTAGCGAAACTTGTCCTGCCGTGGCCTGCGCGCAGCCTGCGCGCAGCATGCGCGCAGCATGTGCGCAGCATGCCGGCAGCCTAGTTCCAGATTTTTTCAAATGTCGACAGAATTTTTCAAACCTTGTCAAACCCCATTTTTATTGAAATTTCCTCGCACAATAAGCTCCCCATAAGTAGTCTATGATTTTTAGTACCTTCTCCAAGTTACAAAACTAAAAAATTCCTCCCGGATTTGTTTTAATGATTTTTTCAATTTTACGACTTCTAAAAATAATAAAAAATACTTCCCGACTTCAAATATTTATGAAACTTTTTCCCATCAGAGATTGCATGTTTCTTAGTATCCCTGCAAAAAATCACGTCCAAATACCTTGTATTGAATTATTTAGAGCCCATTATGACTCCTCGCGCATAGGTGATGTCTCTTCCTGTCAAAGGGCTAAATGCATAAAATGCTATATAGGGGGGTGTGTGTTGCCTGCATATGCATGGCAGCCCATGCCCTCCTAGCTGCAGCCCCCTTCCCCCACGCCACACCCATGTCATGTTGCCTCGATATGTTGCCTCGATATGTTGCCTCGGTATTATGGGTTTGGTGTCGGGGTCGGGGGGCTGCCACCCATGGCGGTGGTGGCCGGAATCCGGCCGCCGCCACCACGCCGCCGCCATGGGTGAGGGGGAAAAAAAAAGGCGTGGAAAGTTGCGAAATGGGGTTGTCTAGGCTTTTTTTTGGCATGGAAGAGCATGGAGTGCTAGGAACTCCTTCTCAAATGCGCGGGCATGTCGACCACAACCTCATTTCGCAACAACAACCACCCGTGTGGGGTGGCGGTGGGTGGATAGTCGCGGATTGGGGCTTGCCAAGCCAATGTTTTCAAAAAAATTCATCAAAATTAAAAACAAATGTTTTGTTGCCTTCGGATTTGTGGGCGAGCGGTGAGTCGGAGTGGAGCCGGTAAAGTTTAACCTCGGTGTGCACGGTTGTTTTTAGAAACTCAATCCAATGCCGGGGACGTTGAAAGTGACGCTCTTATGAGTTGCAAACCCGCAAGATTTAAAGAACCTTTTCAAAAAAAATTCAAACCAACAAGATTTAAAAACAGAAATTTTCATCAAAATGAAAAACAAATGTTTTGTTGCCTTCGGACTAGTGGGCGAGCGGCGAGTCGGAGCGGAGCCGGTAAAGTTTAACCTCGGTGTGCACGGTTGTTTTTAGAAACTCAATCCAATACCGGGGACGTTGAAAGTGATGCTCTTATGAGTTGCAAACCCACTAGATTTAAAGAACCTTTTCAAAACAATTTCAAACCAACAAGATTTAAACCAACAAAATTAAAAACAAATGTTTCGTTGCAAACAAATTGTGGGCGAGCGGCGAGTCGGAGTGGAGCCGGTAAAGTTTAACCTCGGTGTGCACGGTTGTTTTTAGAAACTCAATCCAATACCGGGGACGTTGAAAGTGACGCTCTTATGAGTTGCAAACCCACAAGATTTTAAAAACTTTTTGAAAATGTTTCTTCTAAATGACACATTTTGATCCTTGGCAAGTGCTCAATCCGTAACTATCCAATCACCGCCACACCACACCGGTCGGGAGTGTGTGAATGGTGTGCTTCCCGGGGTTGGCATAGATAATCTTTCGCATCGACAATCTTTTGCATGCGAGGGAATGTCTATGCCAACCCCGGGAAGCACACCATTCACCCACTAGTTGTGGGCGACGATGGGTTGGCTTCAAATGAATTTTTGCTTGGGGTTGT
>NW_028276913.1:162500-167500 GCF_965620075.1 Prunus avium
TGAACCTCTCGCGGAGTTGTGAGAGTCATGAAGTGGGGAGAAGGCTGACTGGGATTCGAAGGGATCCTGGGCCGCACGGGAGTGTTTGTGCGAGCGAAATCTGTGATTTGCTTCCGCCGCGCCGCGTCGCACGCTCGTCCCGTGACAAGTGGTATCAGAGCCGATCGATTTAGATGGTGGCTTCTGCTCAAACGATTCGCACCTTGGATACAAACAGTGAAGCTCTGATCCCGTGACAAGTGGTATCAGAGCCGATCGATTCCGAAGGTGGTTTCTGTGTGAGGGACTCGTACCTAGAAGAGATTGGTGATGGAGGAACTTTGATAGCAAGGTAGCATGTCATTGCCTGTGATGGGTAGTGGACTTGCGAAGTTGGAAGAAGACCCCAACGTCACTGTGGATGATTGTTGGAATCAGGTTGTGTGACGGTTGTTGGAAACCCGTCCTGGTGCTGGATCCTATGGAAGGGTGAAGGTATCCAAAAGTTTGTCTCGAAGTTGTGAGAAGACATCAAGCAGGATGACTCTAAGATGGGGGATGATGGTTGGTTTTGCTGCTCGGTTGCCTAGTTTTCTAATCCGTGCACCAAGCGCCCGGAAGTCGGGTAGGCAGGGGTTCTGGCTTGTGACGAAGTGATGTTGCTTGTTCAGTTCAGGATGTGGGGAGGATGGGAGCGCGAGTTTGGTGAGAGTGTCAAAGATTGGCTTATACTCGAACCATAGCATACCATTGAAGGTTGTGGTAAACCGAGTTGGTGACGTGTGTTGGATGGAAGGTGCAAGACCTTTGTTCAGGGAAGAGTTGTGGGAGCTGAAGACCGAAATGGTGCAGTCTTCGAAGGGAGTAAGTCGCTGACGGACTGGGCTCCATTGAGGGAGTGAGTCGCTGACGGGCTAGGCTTTAATGAAGGAGTCACTTAAGTGGTTGCTCTTGCAATTGTGGAGGACGTGTGGGTTACGCATAGTGTTCGACACAAGGCTGCTGACTAACATTCGGAACGAGGGAAGTGTTCCAAAGGTTGATCCCAGAGTTTTTCTTGTGAGGATGGTGGCTAAGGACGTAGGATGTCCGCACTTAAGGGCATGCAAAGAGTTGGAGTAGCTTTGGGGAGGATGTCTTACTTGTTCCCTTGTGGATGCTGCGGAAGTAGGTTCTGCCAAGTCCAAGTGTGGGCGTTGGTTAGGTGGTTCTACTCGTAGTAGGGAGGATGTCTTACCATGGTGAATTGTGAATGCCTAAGTGTTATGGAGCTAAGCTTCGGAGGCACGTTGACGTGAGGGTGCGTTGACGAGATAAGTGGGGGAGACCCACGAACGCCATTGAGGTATGGCAGCGCATATGCGCAAGGGAGTTGGTGACGATTGTTGGACAAGGAGGTGCGGGACCTTGTTCGGAGGAAAACTGGTAGGAGCTCAAGACCGAAATGGTGCAGTCTTCGAAAGGAGTAAGTCGCTGACGGACTAGGCTCTATTGAGGGAGTAAGTCGCTGACGGACTAGGCTTTAATGAAGGAGTCACTTAAGTGGTTGTTCCTACAATTGTTGAGAACAGATGGGTGGGGCACAAGGTTCGACATATGGTTGCTAACTGAGATTTGGAAGAGAGTGTTCTAGAGAGGTGGATCCGGAAGTCTCACTAAAAGGCATGGGTTCCGAGGACATGGGGTATGTCCGCACTCGATGGCAGAGGGCCTAAGTGTTGCGGGGCTTTGCTGTGGTGGCACCTCGAGGTGGGGGTGTGCCAACGAGACAAGTAGGGGGAGAACCTCGAATGCCAGGAAGTGGCAGTGCAGGAGCACAAACGAATGGAGGTGCCGTGGAGGACACACGGTTGGCTTACGAGTCACACCCAGGTGGGGTGCATCTCTTTGAATGTGGAAAATGTGGAGGTACTTGACCAGCGGGCTATGTGGTTGTTCAGTGGTCGAGTGCGACAAGAGACGGAGGTCTCGGCCCAAAGAGGGAAAGACGTAGGACTTTGAAAGAGAAGTTCAAAAGGGTGAACACAGTGGTGCATTGTGGTCCATGGAACGAAGAGAAGAGGATATTCCTATATGGTGTTGTTATGCGGCAGTGCAGTGGGCACGTCGACGAGGGCGTCGACACTATCAGTGGGGGAGAATGTCGCGGATCGCACTTGAGCGTGTGCTTTCGTGACTCCGTTGGGACATCCATGCGCTTATGAGGTAGTCCAAGTGTGGAAGGGGCAAGGACTTAAGAGCTAGAATGGTTGGTGTTGGCCGGGTTGTGCGTGTGAGGGGTATTTTGGGTATTTCGGAAGGTTACGGGAGGAACCTGAAGAAACTCAGAACACGAAAGATGTTCGTAATGACGAGATACACGCTATGCAACTGACGGTTCGCCATTCGGAGTTCGTACGAAGAAGTTATGCCCAATTATGACTCCTCGTGCATAGGTGATGTTCCCTCCTGGCAGAAGGCTAAATGCATAAAATGCTATATAGGGGGTGACATGGTGTCATGCTCTCCACCACCCCTGGTGCTTACACCCTTGTGGCACTAAGCGAGCATCCTTATGACATTGGAGGTTGTCATAAGGGCGGGCATGAGATTGTTGAAGGATAATCTATGTCTCCGAGGGAAAGGACTTCCCGAGGACAGTACGAACACGCGGGGCCGTTCGTATTGCGCATCGTTGGAAAGAGTGAGGTCAACGTATGGCATTCGCTATGCCGTCGGCTAGCGAGGCATTTGACGAGACTCGATGGACTTGGCTTGGGTTCGGCCTTGTCCAAGATGGAAGGAAGATATTCGGATGCCGGTACGCATGGGTTGCGACCCCATGCAAAGCATAGATGGTTATGTGGGACATTCGGAATACATATGTCGCCAAGGCTTGAGCGACATGCGAGCGTGACAGCTTGCGTGGATAGCTTGAGGATGTGGGCTATCGTGGTTGCTAACGGATGACCGACAGAAGTGTGGGTAAACCGATGGTGTGTTGGATCGCCATGTCTCGACTTGGACATGAGCGAGCCACGAGTTTGGCATGCGACGTGGTCGATGCAGTTGACGTGTCTTATGCAACGCTTGATGTATGGGCGTCGAGGGTTCGTTGCCGGATGCGGGGTGATTGTGTTGTCACAAGGAAGTGTGACTCGTTGTCTAGCCATAGGGCTTGGCGCCTATGGGAGACGACACATGATGGTGAACCTCTCGCGGAGTTGTGAGAGTCATGAAGTGGGGAGAAGGCTGACTGGGATTCGAAGGGATCCTGGGCCGCACGGGAGTGTTTGTGCGAGCGAAATCTGTGATTTGCTTCCGCCGCGCCGCGTCGCACGCTCGTCCCGTGACAATTGGCATGCCATGCCCAAGTTGTGGCCTACACCAAGCCATTCAAGCCATGCCTTGCCTTGCCTTGCCTTGGCATTGCGCATCATCCAAGGCATTCCGAGTAAGTGAGGCTAGGCGAGGCTAAGGATGGCTTGCCTCGCCTTGCCTTGGCATGCCGTGCCCATGATGTGGCCTTGACCAAGCCATGCGTTGCCTTCGCCTTGGCATGCTGTGGCCTTGCCTTGCCTTTCCTCGCCATGCGATGCATTCCGACAAAGTGATGCAAAGCGGAAGCCTACCATGGCGTAAAAATGTCGACAGAATTTTTCGACATTTGAATAATGGGGTTTGACAAGGTTTGAAAAATTCAATAAAAATGGTAGGCTTGAATGTCGACAAAGTGACGCGAAGCGGAAGCCTACCATGGCGTAAAAATGTCGACAGAATTTTTCGGACCTTGTCCTGCCATGGGCTGCGCGCAGCATGCCGGCAGTCTGTGCGCAGCGTGCGCACAGCATGTCGGCAGCGTGCGCGCTGCTGAGCCTGTCGACAGAAATTTTCGAAACTTGTCCTGCCATGCGCGCGCGCAGCTTGCGCGCGGCGTGCGCGCAGCATGCCGGCAGCCTGCGCGCAGCATGCCGGCAGCCTGTGCGCAGCGTGCGCGCTGCTCAGCCTGTCGACAGAAATTTTCGAAACTTGTCCTGCCATGCGCGCGCGCAGCGTGCGCGCAGCATGCCGGCAGCGTGTGCGCAGCGTGCGCGCTTGGGAGCCTGGCCGCAGAATTTTTCGAAACTTGCAATGCCATGCGCGCGCACAGCTTGCGCGCAGCGTGCGCACAGCATGCCGGCAGCGTGCGCGCAGCATGCCGGCAGCGTGTGCGCAGCGTGCGCGCTTGGGAGCCTGTCGACAGAATTTTTCGAAACTTGCCATGCCATGCGCGCGCACAGCTTGCGCGCAGCGTGTGCACAGCATGCCGGCAGCGTGCGCACAGCATGCCGGCAGCGTGTGCGCAGCGTGCGCGCTTGGCAGCCTGTCGACAGAATTTTTCGAAACTTGCCATGCCATGCGCGCGCACAGCTTGCGCGCAGCGTGTGCACAGCATGCCGGCAGCGTGCGCACAACATGTCGGCAGCGTGCGCGCTCGGGAGCCTGTCGACAGAATTTTTCGAAACTTGCCATGCCATGCGCGCGCACAGCTTGCGCGCAGCGTGCTGATTCTGTCGACAGCGAGGCTAGCGAAACTTCTCCTGCCATGGCGTGCGCGCAGCGTGCTGACTCTGTCGACAGTGAGGCTAGCGAAATTTGTCTTGCCATGGCGTGCGCGCAGCTTGCGCATTCGGTCGACAGTGAGGCTAGCGAAACTTGTCCTGCCGTGGCCTGCGCGCAGCCTGCGCGCAGCATGCGCGCAGCATGTGCGCAGCATGCCGGCAGCCTAGTTCCAGATTTTTTCAAATGTCGACAGAATTTTTCAAACCTTGTCAAACCCCATTTTTATTGAAATTTCCTCGCACAATAAGCTCCCCATAAGTAGTCTATGATTTTTAGTACCTTCTCCAAGTTACAAAACTAAAAAATTCCTCCCGGATTTGTTTTAATGATTTTTTCAATTTTACGACTTCTAAAAATAATAAAAAATACTTCCCGACTTCAAATATTTATGAAACTTTTTCCCATCAGAGATTGCATGTTTCTTAGTATCCCTGCAAAAA
>NW_028276914.1:0-2500 GCF_965620075.1 Prunus avium
CCTTCGCCTTGGCATGCTGTGGCCTTGCCTTGCCTTTCCTCGCCATGCGATGCATTCCGACAAAGTGATGCAAAGCGGAAGCCTACCATGGCGTAAAAATGTCGACAGAATTTTTCGACATTTGAATAATGGGGTTTGACAAGGTTTGAAAAATTCAATAAAAATGGTAGGCTTGAATGTCGACAAAGTGACGCGAAGCGGAAGCCTACCATGGCGTAAAAATGTCGACAGAATTTTTCGGACCTTGTCCTGCCATGGGCTGCGCGCAGCATGCCGGCAGTCTGTGCGCAGCGTGCGCACAGCATGTCGGCAGCGTGCGCGCTGCTGAGCCTGTCGACAGAAATTTTCGAAACTTGTCCTGCCATGCGCGCGCGCAGCTTGCGCGCGGCGTGCGCGCAGCATGCCGGCAGCCTGCGCGCAGCATGCCGGCAGCCTGTGCGCAGCGTGCGCGCTGCTCAGCCTGTCGACAGAAATTTTCGAAACTTGTCCTGCCATGCGCGCGCGCAGCGTGCGCGCAGCATGCCGGCAGCGTGTGCGCAGCGTGCGCGCTTGGGAGCCTGGCCGCAGAATTTTTCGAAACTTGCAATGCCATGCGCGCGCACAGCTTGCGCGCAGCGTGCGCACAGCATGCCGGCAGCGTGCGCGCAGCATGCCGGCAGCGTGTGCGCAGCGTGCGCGCTTGGGAGCCTGTCGACAGAATTTTTCGAAACTTGCCATGCCATGCGCGCGCACAGCTTGCGCGCAGCGTGTGCACAGCATGCCGGCAGCGTGCGCACAGCATGCCGGCAGCGTGTGCGCAGCGTGCGCGCTTGGCAGCCTGTCGACAGAATTTTTCGAAACTTGCCATGCCATGCGCGCGCACAGCTTGCGCGCAGCGTGTGCACAGCATGCCGGCAGCGTGCGCACAACATGTCGGCAGCGTGCGCGCTCGGGAGCCTGTCGACAGAATTTTTCGAAACTTGCCATGCCATGCGCGCGCACAGCTTGCGCGCAGCGTGCTGATTCTGTCGACAGCGAGGCTAGCGAAACTTCTCCTGCCATGGCGTGCGCGCAGCGTGCTGACTCTGTCGACAGTGAGGCTAGCGAAATTTGTCTTGCCATGGCGTGCGCGCAGCTTGCGCATTCGGTCGACAGTGAGGCTAGCGAAACTTGTCCTGCCGTGGCCTGCGCGCAGCCTGCGCGCAGCATGCGCGCAGCATGTGCGCAGCATGCCGGCAGCCTAGTTCCAGATTTTTTCAAATGTCGACAGAATTTTTCAAACCTTGTCAAACCCCATTTTTATTGAAATTTCCTCGCACAATAAGCTCCCCATAAGTAGTCTATGATTTTTAGTACCTTCTCCAAGTTACAAAACTAAAAAATTCCTCCCGGATTTGTTTTAATGATTTTTTCAATTTTACGACTTCTAAAAATAATAAAAAATACTTCCCGACTTCAAATATTTATGAAACTTTTTCCCATCAGAGATTGCATGTTTCTTAGTATCCCTGCAAAAAATCACGTCCAAATACCTTGTATTGAATTATTTAGAGCCCATTATGACTCCTCGCGCATAGGTGATGTCTCTTCCTGTCAAAGGGCTAAATGCATAAAATGCTATATAGGGGGGTGTGTGTTGCCTGCATATGCATGGCAGCCCATGCCCTCCTAGCTGCAGCCCCCTTCCCCCACGCCACACCCATGTCATGTTGCCTCGATATGTTGCCTCGATATGTTGCCTCGGTATTATGGGTTTGGTGTCGGGGTCGGGGGGCTGCCACCCATGGCGGTGGTGGCCGGAATCCGGCCGCCGCCACCACGCCGCCGCCATGGGTGAGGGGGAAAAAAAAAGGCGTGGAAAGTTGCGAAATGGGGTTGTCTAGGCTTTTTTTTGGCATGGAAGAGCATGGAGTGCTAGGAACTCCTTCTCAAATGCGCGGGCATGTCGACCACAACCTCATTTCGCAACAACAACCACCCGTGTGGGGTGGCGGTGGGTGGATAGTCGCGGATTGGGGCTTGCCAAGCCAATGTTTTCAAAAAAATTCATCAAAATTAAAAACAAATGTTTTGTTGCCTTCGGATTTGTGGGCGAGCGGTGAGTCGGAGTGGAGCCGGTAAAGTTTAACCTCGGTGTGCACGGTTGTTTTTAGAAACTCAATCCAATGCCGGGGACGTTGAAAGTGACGCTCTTATGAGTTGCAAACCCGCAAGATTTAAAGAACCTTTTCAAAAAAAATTCAAACCAACAAGATTTAAAAACAGAAATTTTCATCAAAATGAAAAACAAATGTTTTGTTGCCTTCGGACTAGTGGGCGAGCGGCGAGTCGGAGCGGAGCCGGTAAAGTTTAACCTCGGTGTGCACGGTTGTTTTTAGAAACTCAATCCAATACCGGGGACGTTGAAAGTGATGCTCTTATGAGTTGCAAACCCACTAGATTTAAAGAACCTTTTCAAAACAATTTCAAACCAACAAGATTTAAACCAACAAAATTAAAAACAAATGTTTCGTTGCAAACA
>NW_028276914.1:22500-25000 GCF_965620075.1 Prunus avium
CGGCAGCCTGTGCGCAGCGTGCGCGCTGCTCAGCCTGTCGACAGAAATTTTCGAAACTTGTCCTGCCATGCGCGCGCGCAGCGTGCGCGCAGCATGCCGGCAGCGTGTGCGCAGCGTGCGCGCTTGGGAGCCTGGCCGCAGAATTTTTCGAAACTTGCAATGCCATGCGCGCGCACAGCTTGCGCGCAGCGTGCGCACAGCATGCCGGCAGCGTGCGCGCAGCATGCCGGCAGCGTGTGCGCAGCGTGCGCGCTTGGGAGCCTGTCGACAGAATTTTTCGAAACTTGCCATGCCATGCGCGCGCACAGCTTGCGCGCAGCGTGTGCACAGCATGCCGGCAGCGTGCGCACAGCATGCCGGCAGCGTGTGCGCAGCGTGCGCGCTTGGCAGCCTGTCGACAGAATTTTTCGAAACTTGCCATGCCATGCGCGCGCACAGCTTGCGCGCAGCGTGTGCACAGCATGCCGGCAGCGTGCGCACAACATGTCGGCAGCGTGCGCGCTCGGGAGCCTGTCGACAGAATTTTTCGAAACTTGCCATGCCATGCGCGCGCACAGCTTGCGCGCAGCGTGCTGATTCTGTCGACAGCGAGGCTAGCGAAACTTCTCCTGCCATGGCGTGCGCGCAGCGTGCTGACTCTGTCGACAGTGAGGCTAGCGAAATTTGTCTTGCCATGGCGTGCGCGCAGCTTGCGCATTCGGTCGACAGTGAGGCTAGCGAAACTTGTCCTGCCGTGGCCTGCGCGCAGCCTGCGCGCAGCCTGCGCGCAGCATGCGCGCAGCATGTGCGCAGCATGCCGGCAGCCTAGTTCCAGATTTTTTCAAATGTCGACAGAATTTTTCAAACCTTGTCAAACCCCATTTTTATTGAAATTTCCTCGCACAATAAGCTCCCCATAAGTAGTCTATGATTTTTAGTACCTTCTCCAAGTTACAAAACTAAAAAATTCCTCCCGGATTTGTTTTAATGATTTTTTCAATTTTACGACTTCTAAAAATAATAAAAAATACTTCCCGACTTCAAATATTTATGAAACTTTTTCCCATCAGAGATTGCATGTTTCTTAGTATCCCTGCAAAAAATCACGTCCAAATACCTTGTATTGAATTATTTAGAGCCCATTATGACTCCTCGCGCATAGGTGATGTCTCTTCCTGTCAAAGGGCTAAATGCATAAAATGCTATATAGGGGGGTGTGTGTTGCCTGCATATGCATGGCAGCCCATGCCCTCCTAGCTGCAGCCCCCTTCCCCCACGCCACACCCATGTCATGTTGCCTCGATATGTTGCCTCGATATGTTGCCTCGGTATTATGGGTTTGGTGTCGGGGTCGGGGGGCTGCCACCCATGGCGGTGGTGGCCGGAATCCGGCCGCCGCCACCACGCCGCCGCCATGGGTGAGGGGGAAAAAAAAAGGCGTGGAAAGTTGCGAAATGGGGTTGTCTAGGCTTTTTTTTGGCATGGAAGAGCATGGAGTGCTAGGAACTCCTTCTCAAATGCGCGGGCATGTCGACCACAACCTCATTTCGCAACAACAACCACCCGTGTGGGGTGGCGGTGGGTGGATAGTCGCGGATTGGGGCTTGCCAAGCCAATGTTTTCAAAAAAATTCATCAAAATTAAAAACAAATGTTTTGTTGCCTTCGGATTTGTGGGCGAGCGGTGAGTCGGAGTGGAGCCGGTAAAGTTTAACCTCGGTGTGCACTGTTGTTTTTAGAAACTCAATCCAATGCCGGGGACGTTGAAAGTGACGCTCTTATGAGTTGCAAACCCGCAAGATTTAAAGAACCTTTTCAAAAAAAATTCAAACCAACAAGATTTAAAAACAGAAATTTTCATCAAAATGAAAAACAAATGTTTTGTTGCCTTCGGACTAGTGGGCGAGCGGCGAGTCGGAGCGGAGCCGGTAAAGTTTAACCTCGGTGTGCACGGTTGTTTTTAGAAACTCAATCCAATACCGGGGACGTTGAAAGTGATGCTCTTATGAGTTGCAAACCCACTAGATTTAAAGAACCTTTTCAAAACAATTTCAAACCAACAAGATTTAAACCAACAAAATTAAAAACAAATGTTTCGTTGCAAACAAATTGTGGGCGAGCGGCGAGTCGGAGTGGAGCCGGTAAAGTTTAACCTCGGTGTGCACGGTTGTTTTTAGAAACTCAATCCAATACCGGGGACGTTGAAAGTGACGCTCTTATGAGTTGCAAACCCACAAGATTTTAAAAACTTTTTGAAAATGTTTCTTCTAAATGACACATTTTGATCCTTGGCAAGTGCTCAATCCGTAACTATCCAATCACCGCCACACCACACCGGTCGGGAGTGTGTGAATGGTGTGCTTCCCGGGGTTGGCATAGATAATCTTTCGCATCGACAATCTTTTGCATGCGAGGGAATGTCTATGCCAACCCCGGGAAGCACACCATTCACCCACTAGTTGTGGGCGACGATGGGTTGGCTTCAAATGAATTTTTGCTTGGGGTTGTCCTCGGTATGCTTT
>NW_028276914.1:55000-57500 GCF_965620075.1 Prunus avium
TTGGCATGCCATGCCCAAGTTGTGGCCTACACCAAGCCATTCAAGCCATGCCTTGCCTTGCCTTGCCTTGGCATTGCGCATCATCCAAGGCATTCCGAGTAAGTGAGGCTAGGCGAGGCTAAGGATGGCTTGCCTCGCCTTGCCTTGGCATGCCGTGCCCATGATGTGGCCTTGACCAAGCCATGCGTTGCCTTCGCCTTGGCATGCTGTGGCCTTGCCTTGCCTTTCCTCGCCATGCGATGCATTCCGACAAAGTGATGCAAAGCGGAAGCCTACCATGGCGTAAAAATGTCGACAGAATTTTTCGACATTTGAATAATGGGGTTTGACAAGGTTTGAAAAATTCAATAAAAATGGTAGGCTTGAATGTCGACAAAGTGACGCGAAGCGGAAGCCTACCATGGCGTAAAAATGTCGACAGAATTTTTCGGACCTTGTCCTGCCATGGGCTGCGCGCAGCATGCCGGCAGTAGCCTGCGCGCAGCATGCCGGCAGCCTGTGCGCAGCGTGCGCGCTGCTCAGCCTGTCGACAGAAATTTTCGAAACTTGTCCTGCCATGCGCGCGCGCAGCGTGCGCGCAGCATGCCGGCAGCGTGTGCGCAGCGTGCGCGCTTGGGAGCCTGGCCGCAGAATTTTTCGAAACTTGCAATGCCATGCGCGCGCACAGCTTGCGCGCAGCGTGCGCACAGCATGCCGGCAGCGTGCGCGCAGCATGCCGGCAGCGTGTGCGCAGCGTGCGCGCTTGGGAGCCTGTCGACAGAATTTTTCGAAACTTGCCATGCCATGCGCGCGCACAGCTTGCGCGCAGCGTGTGCACAGCATGCCGGCAGCGTGCGCACAGCATGCCGGCAGCGTGTGCGCAGCGTGCGCGCTTGGCAGCCTGTCGACAGAATTTTTCGAAACTTGCCATGCCATGCGCGCGCACAGCTTGCGCGCAGCGTGTGCACAGCATGGCGGCAGCGTGCGCACAACATGTCGGCAGCGTGCGCGCTCGGGAGCCTGTCGACAGAATTTTTCGAAACTTGCCATGCCATGCGCGCGCACAGCTTGCGCGCAGCGTGCTGATTCTGTCGACAGCGAGGCTAGCGAAACTTCTCCTGCCATGGCGTGCGCGCAGCGTGCTGACTCTGTCGACAGTGAGGCTAGCGAAATTTGTCTTGCCATGGCGTGCGCGCAGCTTGCGCATTCGGTCGACAGTGAGGCTAGCGAAACTTGTCCTGCCGTGGCCTGCGCGCAGCCTGCGCGCAGCATGCGCGCAGCATGTGCGCAGCATGCCGGCAGCCTAGTTCCAGATTTTTTCAAATGTCGACAGAATTTTTCAAACCTTGTCAAACCCCATTTTTATTGAAATTTCCTCGCACAATAAGCTCCCCATAAGTAGTCTATGATTTTTAGTACCTTCTCCAAGTTACAAAACTAAAAAATTCCTCCCGGATTTGTTTTAATGATTTTTTCAATTTTACGACTTCTAAAAATAATAAAAAATACTTCCCGACTTCAAATATTTATGAAACTTTTTCCCATCAGAGATTGCATGTTTCTTAGTATCCCTGCAAAAAATCACGTCCAAATACCTTGTATTGAATTATTTAGAGCCCATTATGACTCCTCGCGCATAGGTGATGTCTCTTCCTGTCAAAGGGCTAAATGCATAAAATGCTATATAGGGGGGTGTGTGTTGCCTGCATATGCATGGCAGCCCATGCCCTCCTAGCTGCAGCCCCCTTCCCCCACGCCACACCCATGTCATGTTGCCTCGATATGTTGCCTCGATATGTTGCCTCGGTATTATGGGTTTGGTGTCGGGGTCGGGGGGCTGCCACCCATGGCGGTGGTGGCCGGAATCCGGCCGCCGCCACCACGCCGCCGCCATGGGTGAGGGGGAAAAAAAAAGGCGTGGAAAGTTGCGAAATGGGGTTGTCTAGGCTTTTTTTTGGCATGGAAGAGCATGGAGTGCTAGGAACTCCTTCTCAAATGCGCGGGCATGTCGACCACAACCTCATTTCGCAACAACAACCACCCGTGTGGGGTGGCGGTGGGTGGATAGTCGCGGATTGGGGCTTGCCAAGCCAATGTTTTCAAAAAAATTCATCAAAATTAAAAACAAATGTTTTGTTGCCTTCGGATTTGTGGGCGAGCGGTGAGTCGGAGTGGAGCCGGTAAAGTTTAACCTCGGTGTGCACGGTTGTTTTTAGAAACTCAATCCAATGCCGGGGACGTTGAAAGTGACGCTCTTATGAGTTGCAAACCCGCAAGATTTAAAGAACCTTTTCAAAAAAAATTCAAACCAACAAGATTTAAAAACAGAAATTTTCATCAAAATGAAAAACAAATGTTTTGTTGCCTTCGGACTAGTGGGCGAGCGGCGAGTCGGAGCGGAGCCGGTAAAGTTTAACCTCGGTGTGCACGGTTGTTTTTAGAAACTCAATCCAATACCGGGGACGTTGAAAGTGATGCTCTTATGAGTTGCAAACCCACTAGATTTAAAGAACCTTTTCAA
>NW_028276914.1:77500-80000 GCF_965620075.1 Prunus avium
ATGCGCGCGCGCAGCTTGCGCGCGGCGTGCGCGCAGCATGCCGGCAGCCTGCGCGCAGCATGCCGGCAGCCTGTGCGCAGCGTGCGCGCTGCTCAGCCTGTCGACAGAAATTTTCGAAACTTGTCCTGCCATGCGCGCGCGCAGCGTGCGCGCAGCATGCCGGCAGCGTGTGCGCAGCGTGCGCGCTTGGGAGCCTGGCCGCAGAATTTTTCGAAACTTGCAATGCCATGCGCGCGCACAGCTTGCGCGCAGCGTGCGCACAGCATGCCGGCAGCGTGCGCGCAGCATGCCGGCAGCGTGTGCGCAGCGTGCGCGCTTGGGAGCCTGTCGACAGAATTTTTCGAAACTTGCCATGCCATGCGCGCGCACAGCTTGCGCGCAGCGTGTGCACAGCATGCCGGCAGCGTGCGCACAGCATGCCGGCAGCGTGTGCGCAGCGTGCGCGCTTGGCAGCCTGTCGACAGAATTTTTCGAAACTTGCCATGCCATGCGCGCGCACAGCTTGCGCGCAGCGTGTGCACAGCATGCCGGCAGCGTGCGCACAACATGTCGGCAGCGTGCGCGCTCGGGAGCCTGTCGACAGAATTTTTCGAAACTTGCCATGCCATGCGCGCGCACAGCTTGCGCGCAGCGTGCTGATTCTGTCGACAGCGAGGCTAGCGAAACTTCTCCTGCCATGGCGTGCGCGCAGCGTGCTGACTCTGTCGACAGTGAGGCTAGCGAAATTTGTCTTGCCATGGCGTGCGCGCAGCTTGCGCATTCGGTCGACAGTGAGGCTAGCGAAACTTGTCCTGCCGTGGCCTGCGCGCAGCCTGCGCGCAGCATGCGCGCAGCATGTGCGCAGCATGCCGGCAGCCTAGTTCCAGATTTTTTCAAATGTCGACAGAATTTTTCAAACCTTGTCAAACCCCATTTTTATTGAAATTTCCTCGCACAATAAGCTCCCCATAAGTAGTCTATGATTTTTAGTACCTTCTCCAAGTTACAAAACTAAAAAATTCCTCCCGGATTTGTTTTAATGATTTTTTCAATTTTACGACTTCTAAAAATAATAAAAAATACTTCCCGACTTCAAATATTTATGAAACTTTTTCCCATCAGAGATTGCATGTTTCTTAGTATCCCTGCAAAAAATCACGTCCAAATACCTTGTATTGAATTATTTAGAGCCCATTATGACTCCTCGCGCATAGGTGATGTCTCTTCCTGTCAAAGGGCTAAATGCATAAAATGCTATATAGGGGGGTGTGTGTTGCCTGCATATGCATGGCAGCCCATGCCCTCCTAGCTGCAGCCCCCTTCCCCCACGCCACACCCATGTCATGTTGCCTCGATATGTTGCCTCGATATGTTGCCTCGGTATTATGGGTTTGGTGTCGGGGTCGGGGGGCTGCCACCCATGGCGGTGGTGGCCGGAATCCGGCCGCCGCCACCACGCCGCCGCCATGGGTGAGGGGGAAAAAAAAAGGCGTGGAAAGTTGCGAAATGGGGTTGTCTAGGCTTTTTTTTGGCATGGAAGAGCATGGAGTGCTAGGAACTCCTTCTCAAATGCGCGGGCATGTCGACCACAACCTCATTTCGCAACAACAACCACCCGTGTGGGGTGGCGGTGGGTGGATAGTCGCGGATTGGGGCTTGCCAAGCCAATGTTTTCAAAAAAATTCATCAAAATTAAAAACAAATGTTTTGTTGCCTTCGGATTTGTGGGCGAGCGGTGAGTCGGAGTGGAGCCGGTAAAGTTTAACCTCGGTGTGCACGGTTGTTTTTAGAAACTCAATCCAATGCCGGGGACGTTGAAAGTGACGCTCTTATGAGTTGCAAACCCGCAAGATTTAAAGAACCTTTTCAAAAAAAATTCAAACCAACAAGATTTAAAAACAGAAATTTTCATCAAAATGAAAAACAAATGTTTTGTTGCCTTCGGACTAGTGGGCGAGCGGCGAGTCGGAGCGGAGCCGGTAAAGTTTAACCTCGGTGTGCACGGTTGTTTTTAGAAACTCAATCCAATACCGGGGACGTTGAAAGTGATGCTCTTATGAGTTGCAAACCCACTAGATTTAAAGAACCTTTTCAAAACAATTTCAAACCAACAAGATTTAAACCAACAAAATTAAAAACAAATGTTTCGTTGCAAACAAATTGTGGGCGAGCGGCGAGTCGGAGTGGAGCCGGTAAAGTTTAACCTCGGTGTGCACGGTTGTTTTTAGAAACTCAATCCAATACCGGGGACGTTGAAAGTGACGCTCTTATGAGTTGCAAACCCACAAGATTTTAAAAACTTTTTGAAAATGTTTCTTCTAAATGACACATTTTGATCCTTGGCAAGTGCTCAATCCGTAACTATCCAATCACCGCCACACCACACCGGTCGGGAGTGTGTGAATGGTGTGCTTCCCGGGGTTGGCATAGATAATCTTTCGCATCGACAATCTTTTGCATGCGAGGGAATGTCTATGCCAACCCCGGGAAGCACACCATTCACCCACTAGTTGTGGGCGAC
>NW_028276914.1:100000-102500 GCF_965620075.1 Prunus avium
GCGTGCGCACAGCATGCCGGCAGCGTGTGCGCAGCGTGCGCGCTTGGCAGCCTGTCGACAGAATTTTTCGAAACTTGCCATGCCATGCGCGCGCACAGCTTGCGCGCAGCGTGTGCACAGCATGCCGGCAGCGTGCGCACAACATGTCGGCAGCGTGCGCGCTCGGGAGCCTGTCGACAGAATTTTTCGAAACTTGCCATGCCATGCGCGCGCACAGCTTGCGCGCAGCGTGCTGATTCTGTCGACAGCGAGGCTAGCGAAACTTCTCCTGCCATGGCGTGCGCGCAGCGTGCTGACTCTGTCGACAGTGAGGCTAGCGAAATTTGTCTTGCCATGGCGTGCGCGCAGCTTGCGCATTCGGTCGACAGTGAGGCTAGCGAAACTTGTCCTGCCGTGGCCTGCGCGCAGCCTGCGCGCAGCATGCGCGCAGCATGTGCGCAGCATGCCGGCAGCCTAGTTCCAGATTTTTTCAAATGTCGACAGAATTTTTCAAACCTTGTCAAACCCCATTTTTATTGAAATTTCCTCGCACAATAAGCTCCCCATAAGTAGTCTATGATTTTTAGTACCTTCTCCAAGTTACAAAACTAAAAAATTCCTCCCGGATTTGTTTTAATGATTTTTTCAATTTTACGACTTCTAAAAATAATAAAAAATACTTCCCGACTTCAAATATTTATGAAACTTTTTCCCATCAGAGATTGCATGTTTCTTAGTATCCCTGCAAAAAATCACGTCCAAATACCTTGTATTGAATTATTTAGAGCCCATTATGACTCCTCGCGCATAGGTGATGTCTCTTCCTGTCAAAGGGCTAAATGCATAAAATGCTATATAGGGGGGTGTGTGTTGCCTGCATATGCATGGCAGCCCATGCCCTCCTAGCTGCAGCCCCCTTCCCCCACGCCACACCCATGTCATGTTGCCTCGATATGTTGCCTCGATATGTTGCCTCGGTATTATGGGTTTGGTGTCGGGGTCGGGGGGCTGCCACCCATGGCGGTGGTGGCCGGAATCCGGCCGCCGCCACCACGCCGCCGCCATGGGTGAGGGGGAAAAAAAAAGGCGTGGAAAGTTGCGAAATGGGGTTGTCTAGGCTTTTTTTTGGCATGGAAGAGCATGGAGTGCTAGGAACTCCTTCTCAAATGCGCGGGCATGTCGACCACAACCTCATTTCGCAACAACAACCACCCGTGTGGGGTGGCGGTGGGTGGATAGTCGCGGATTGGGGCTTGCCAAGCCAATGTTTTCAAAAAAATTCATCAAAATTAAAAACAAATGTTTTGTTGCCTTCGGATTTGTGGGCGAGCGGTGAGTCGGAGTGGAGCCGGTAAAGTTTAACCTCGGTGTGCACGGTTGTTTTTAGAAACTCAATCCAATGCCGGGGACGTTGAAAGTGACGCTCTTATGAGTTGCAAACCCGCAAGATTTAAAGAACCTTTTCAAAAAAAATTCAAACCAACAAGATTTAAAAACAGAAATTTTCATCAAAATGAAAAACAAATGTTTTGTTGCCTTCGGACTAGTGGGCGAGCGGCGAGTCGGAGCGGAGCCGGTAAAGTTTAACCTCGGTGTGCACGGTTGTTTTTAGAAACTCAATCCAATACCGGGGACGTTGAAAGTGATGCTCTTATGAGTTGCAAACCCACTAGATTTAAAGAACCTTTTCAAAACAATTTCAAACCAACAAGATTTAAACCAACAAAATTAAAAACAAATGTTTCGTTGCAAACAAATTGTGGGCGAGCGGCGAGTCGGAGTGGAGCCGGTAAAGTTTAACCTCGGTGTGCACGGTTGTTTTTAGAAACTCAATCCAATACCGGGGACGTTGAAAGTGACGCTCTTATGAGTTGCAAACCCACAAGATTTTAAAAACTTTTTGAAAATGTTTCTTCTAAATGACACATTTTGATCCTTGGCAAGTGCTCAATCCGTAACTATCCAATCACCGCCACACCACACCGGTCGGGAGTGTGTGAATGGTGTGCTTCCCGGGGTTGGCATAGATAATCTTTCGCATCGACAATCTTTTGCATGCGAGGGAATGTCTATGCCAACCCCGGGAAGCACACCATTCACCCACTAGTTGTGGGCGACGATGGGTTGGCTTCAAATGAATTTTTGCTTGGGGTTGTCCTCGGTATGCTTTTGTGTTGGGAGTACGGCCACCAAACCTTCTCAATGCACGGGTATGTCGAGGATGGCTTTCGGCGGGGTTGATGAAGAAGCTACCCAATTCTCGGCCACACGAACACATGGTGACGATGCGTTGGCTTCAAGTGAGCTTTAGCTTGGGGTTGTCTTCGGTATGCTTTTGTGTTGGGAGTACGGCCACCAAACCTTCTCAATGCACGGGTATGTCGAGGATGGCTTTCGGCGGAGTTGATGAAGAAGCTAGCAAATTGTTGGCCACTCTCACACGTGTGGGGGTAGGTTGGCTTCGAAAGAAGCTATCCAATCCTCTGAGTGTGCGGTTGAGCTATGATTAAGATTGTCTAGG
>NW_028276914.1:110000-112500 GCF_965620075.1 Prunus avium
CCGAGAAAGTAAGGTTATTGGAGGGTTCGGATGGCGTGGCTTGCCTTGCCTTGCCTTGCATTGGCATGCCATGCCCAAGTTGTGGCCTACACCAAGCCATTCAAGCCATGCCTTGCCTTGCCTTGCCTTGGCATTGCGCATCATCCAAGGCATTCCGAGTAAGTGAGGCTAGGCGAGGCTAAGGATGGCTTGCCTCGCCTTGCCTTGGCATGCCGTGCCCATGATGTGGCCTTGACCAAGCCATGCGTTGCCTTCGCCTTGGCATGCTGTGGCCTTGCCTTGCCTTTCCTCGCCATGCGATGCATTCCGACAAAGTGATGCAAAGCGGAAGCCTACCATGGCGTAAAAATGTCGACAGAATTTTTCGACATTTGAATAATGGGGTTTGACAAGGTTTGAAAAATTCAATAAAAATGGTAGGCTTGAATGTCGACAAAGTGACGCGAAGCGGAAGCCTACCATGGCGTAAAAATGTCGACAGAATTTTTCGGACCTTGTCCTGCCATGGGCTGCGCGCAGCATGCCGGCAGTCTGTGCGCAGCGTGCGCACAGCATGTCGGCAGCGTGCGCGCTGCTGAGCCTGTCGACAGAAATTTTCGAAACTTGTCCTGCCATGCGCGCGCGCAGCTTGCGCGCGGCGTGCGCGCAGCATGCCGGCAGCCTGCGCGCAGCATGCCGGCAGCCTGTGCGCAGCGTGCGCGCTGCTCAGCCTGTCGACAGAAATTTTCGAAACTTGTCCTGCCATGCGCGCGCGCAGCGTGCGCGCAGCATGCCGGCAGCGTGTGCGCAGCGTGCGCGCTTGGGAGCCTGGCCGCAGAATTTTTCGAAACTTGCAATGCCATGCGCGCGCACAGCTTGCGCGCAGCGTGCGCACAGCATGCCGGCAGCGTGCGCGCAGCATGCCGGCAGCGTGTGCGCAGCGTGCGCGCTTGGGAGCCTGTCGACAGAATTTTTCGAAACTTGCCATGCCATGCGCGCGCACAGCTTGCGCGCAGCGTGTGCACAGCATGCCGGCAGCGTGCGCACAGCATGCCGGCAGCGTGTGCGCAGCGTGCGCGCTTGGCAGCCTGTCGACAGAATTTTTCGAAACTTGCCATGCCATGCGCGCGCACAGCTTGCGCGCAGCGTGTGCACAGCATGCCGGCAGCGTGCGCACAACATGTCGGCAGCGTGCGCGCTCGGGAGCCTGTCGACAGAATTTTTCGAAACTTGCCATGCCATGCGCGCGCACAGCTTGCGCGCAGCGTGCTGATTCTGTCGACAGCGAGGCTAGCGAAACTTCTCCTGCCATGGCGTGCGCGCAGCGTGCTGACTCTGTCGACAGTGAGGCTAGCGAAATTTGTCTTGCCATGGCGTGCGCGCAGCTTGCGCATTCGGTCGACAGTGAGGCTAGCGAAACTTGTCCTGCCGTGGCCTGCGCGCAGCCTGCGCGCAGCATGCGCGCAGCATGTGCGCAGCATGCCGGCAGCCTAGTTCCAGATTTTTTCAAATGTCGACAGAATTTTTCAAACCTTGTCAAACCCCATTTTTATTGAAATTTCCTCGCACAATAAGCTCCCCATAAGTAGTCTATGATTTTTAGTACCTTCTCCAAGTTACAAAACTAAAAAATTCCTCCCGGATTTGTTTTAATGATTTTTTCAATTTTACGACTTCTAAAAATAATAAAAAATACTTCCCGACTTCAAATATTTATGAAACTTTTTCCCATCAGAGATTGCATGTTTCTTAGTATCCCTGCAAAAAATCACGTCCAAATACCTTGTATTGAATTATTTAGAGCCCATTATGACTCCTCGCGCATAGGTGATGTCTCTTCCTGTCAAAGGGCTAAATGCATAAAATGCTATATAGGGGGGTGTGTGTTGCCTGCATATGCATGGCAGCCCATGCCCTCCTAGCTGCAGCCCCCTTCCCCCACGCCACACCCATGTCATGTTGCCTCGATATGTTGCCTCGATATGTTGCCTCGGTATTATGGGTTTGGTGTCGGGGTCGGGGGGCTGCCACCCATGGCGGTGGTGGCCGGAATCCGGCCGCCGCCACCACGCCGCCGCCATGGGTGAGGGGGAAAAAAAAAGGCGTGGAAAGTTGCGAAATGGGGTTGTCTAGGCTTTTTTTTGGCATGGAAGAGCATGGAGTGCTAGGAACTCCTTCTCAAATGCGCGGGCATGTCGACCACAACCTCATTTCGCAACAACAACCACCCGTGTGGGGTGGCGGTGGGTGGATAGTCGCGGATTGGGGCTTGCCAAGCCAATGTTTTCAAAAAAATTCATCAAAATTAAAAACAAATGTTTTGTTGCCTTCGGATTTGTGGGCGAGCGGTGAGTCGGAGTGGAGCCGGTAAAGTTTAACCTCGGTGTGCACGGTTGTTTTTAGAAACTCAATCCAATGCCGGGGACGTTGAAAGTGACGCTCTTATGAGTTGCAAACCCGCAAGATTTAAAGAACCTTTTCAAAAAAAATTCAAACCAACAAGATTTAAAAACAGAAATTT
>NW_028276914.1:132500-135000 GCF_965620075.1 Prunus avium
TCAATAAAAATGGTAGGCTTGAATGTCGACAAAGTGACGCGAAGCGGAAGCCTACCATGGCGTAAAAATGTCGACAGAATTTTTCGGACCTTGTCCTGCCATGGGCTGCGCGCAGCATGCCGGCAGTCTGTGCGCAGCGTGCGCACAGCATGTCGGCAGCGTGCGCGCTGCTGAGCCTGTCGACAGAAATTTTCGAAACTTGTCCTGCCATGCGCGCGCGCAGCTTGCGCGCGGCGTGCGCGCAGCATGCCGGCAGCCTGCGCGCAGCATGCCGGCAGCCTGTGCGCAGCGTGCGCGCTGCTCAGCCTGTCGACAGAAATTTTCGAAACTTGTCCTGCCATGCGCGCGCGCAGCGTGCGCGCAGCATGCCGGCAGCGTGTGCGCAGCGTGCGCGCTTGGGAGCCTGGCCGCATAATTTTTCGAAACTTGCAATGCCATGCGCGCGCACAGCTTGCGCGCAGCGTGCGCACAGCATGCCGGCAGCGTGCGCGCAGCATGCCGGCAGCGTGTGCGCAGCGTGCGCGCTTGGGAGCCTGTCGACAGAATTTTTCGAAACTTGCCATGCCATGCGCGCGCACAGCTTGCGCGCAGCGTGTGCACAGCATGCCGGCAGCGTGCGCACAGCATGCCGGCAGCGTGTGCGCAGCGTGCGCGCTTGGCAGCCTGTCGACAGAATTTTTCGAAACTTGCCATGCCATGCGCGCGCACAGCTTGCGCGCAGCGTGTGCACAGCATGCCGGCAGCGTGCGCACAACATGTCGGCAGCGTGCGCGCTCGGGAGCCTGTCGACAGAATTTTTCGAAACTTGCCATGCCATGCGCGCGCACAGCTTGCGCGCAGCGTGCTGATTCTGTCGACAGCGAGGCTAGCGAAACTTCTCCTGCCATGGCGTGCGCGCAGCGTGCTGACTCTGTCGACAGTGAGGCTAGCGAAATTTGTCTTGCCATGGCGTGCGCGCAGCTTGCGCATTCGGTCGACAGTGAGGCTAGCGAAACTTGTCCTGCCGTGGCCTGCGCGCAGCCTGCGCGCAGCATGCGCGCAGCATGTGCGCAGCATGCCGGCAGCCTAGTTCCAGATTTTTTCAAATGTCGACAGAATTTTTCAAACCTTGTCAAACCCCATTTTTATTGAAATTTCCTCGCACAATAAGCTCCCCATAAGTAGTCTATGATTTTTAGTACCTTCTCCAAGTTACAAAACTAAAAAATTCCTCCCGGATTTGTTTTAATGATTTTTTCAATTTTACGACTTCTAAAAATAATAAAAAATACTTCCCGACTTCAAATATTTATGAAACTTTTTCCCATCAGAGATTGCATGTTTCTTAGTATCCCTGCAAAAAATCACGTCCAAATACCTTGTATTGAATTATTTAGAGCCCATTATGACTCCTCGCGCATAGGTGATGTCTCTTCCTGTCAAAGGGCTAAATGCATAAAATGCTATATAGGGGGGTGTGTGTTGCCTGCATATGCATGGCAGCCCATGCCCTCCTAGCTGCAGCCCCCTTCCCCCACGCCACACCCATGTCATGTTGCCTCGATATGTTGCCTCGATATGTTGCCTCGGTATTATGGGTTTGGTGTCGGGGTCGGGGGGCTGCCACCCATGGCGGTGGTGGCCGGAATCCGGCCGCCGCCACCACGCCGCCGCCATGGGTGAGGGGGAAAAAAAAAGGCGTGGAAAGTTGCGAAATGGGGTTGTCTAGGCTTTTTTTTGGCATGGAAGAGCATGGAGTGCTAGGAACTCCTTCTCAAATGCGCGGGCATGTCGACCACAACCTCATTTCGCAACAACAACCACCCGTGTGGGGTGGCGGTGGGTGGATAGTCGCGGATTGGGGCTTGCCAAGCCAATGTTTTCAAAAAAATTCATCAAAATTAAAAACAAATGTTTTGTTGCCTTCGGATTTGTGGGCGAGCGGTGAGTCGGAGTGGAGCCGGTAAAGTTTAACCTCGGTGTGCACGGTTGTTTTTAGAAACTCAATCCAATGCCGGGGACGTTGAAAGTGACGCTCTTATGAGTTGCAAACCCGCAAGATTTAAAGAACCTTTTCAAAAAAAATTCAAACCAACAAGATTTAAAAACAGAAATTTTCATCAAAATGAAAAACAAATGTTTTGTTGCCTTCGGACTAGTGGGCGAGCGGCGAGTCGGAGCGGAGCCGGTAAAGTTTAACCTCGGTGTGCACGGTTGTTTTTAGAAACTCAATCCAATACCGGGGACGTTGAAAGTGATGCTCTTATGAGTTGCAAACCCACTAGATTTAAAGAACCTTTTCAAAACAATTTCAAACCAACAAGATTTAAACCAACAAAATTAAAAACAAATGTTTCGTTGCAAACAAATTGTGGGCGAGCGGCGAGTCGGAGTGGAGCCGGTAAAGTTTAACCTCGGTGTGCACGGTTGTTTTTAGAAACTCAATCCAATACCGGGGACGTTGAAAGTGACGCTCTTATGAGTTGCAAACCCACAAGATTTTAAAAACTTTTTGAAAATG
>NW_028276914.1:155000-157500 GCF_965620075.1 Prunus avium
AGCTTGCGCGCAGCGTGCGCACAGCATGCCGGCAGCGTGCGCGCAGCATGCCGGCAGCGTGTGCGCAGCGTGCGCGCTTGGGAGCCTGTCGACAGAATTTTTCGAAACTTGCCATGCCATGCGCGCGCACAGCTTGCGCGCAGCGTGTGCACAGCATGCCGGCAGCGTGCGCACAGCATGCCGGCAGCGTGTGCGCAGCTGTGCGCGCTTGGCAGCCTGTCGACAGAATTTTTCGAAACTTGCCATGCCATGCGCGCGCACAGCTTGCGCGCAGCGTGTGCACAGCATGCCGGCAGCGTGCGCACAACATGTCGGCAGCGTGCGCGCTCGGGAGCCTGTCGACAGAATTTTTCGAAACTTGCCATGCCATGCGCGCGCACAGCTTGCGCGCAGCGTGCTGATTCTGTCGACAGCGAGGCTAGCGAAACTTCTCCTGCCATGGCGTGCGCGCAGCGTGCTGACTCTGTCGACAGTGAGGCTAGCGAAATTTGTCTTGCCATGGCGTGCGCGCAGCTTGCGCATTCGGTCGACAGTGAGGCTAGCGAAACTTGTCCTGCCGTGGCCTGCGCGCAGCCTGCGCGCAGCATGCGCGCAGCATGTGCGCAGCATGCCGGCAGCCTAGTTCCAGATTTTTTCAAATGTCGACAGAATTTTTCAAACCTTGTCAAACCCCATTTTTATTGAAATTTCCTCGCACAATAAGCTCCCCATAAGTAGTCTATGATTTTTAGTACCTTCTCCAAGTTACAAAACTAAAAAATTCCTCCCGGATTTGTTTTAATGATTTTTTCAATTTTACGACTTCTAAAAATAATAAAAAATACTTCCCGACTTCAAATATTTATGAAACTTTTTCCCATCAGAGATTGCATGTTTCTTAGTATCCCTGCAAAAAATCACGTCCAAATACCTTGTATTGAATTATTTAGAGCCCATTATGACTCCTCGCGCATAGGTGATGTCTCTTCCTGTCAAAGGGCTAAATGCATAAAATGCTATATAGGGGGGTGTGTGTTGCCTGCATATGCATGGCAGCCCATGCCCTCCTAGCTGCAGCCCCCTTCCCCCACGCCACACCCATGTCATGTTGCCTCGATATGTTGCCTCGATATGTTGCCTCGGTATTATGGGTTTGGTGTCGGGGTCGGGGGGCTGCCACCCATGGCGGTGGTGGCCGGAATCCGGCCGCCGCCACCACGCCGCCGCCATGGGTGAGGGGGAAAAAAAAAGGCGTGGAAAGTTGCGAAATGGGGTTGTCTAGGCTTTTTTTTGGCATGGAAGAGCATGGAGTGCTAGGAACTCCTTCTCAAATGCGCGGGCATGTCGACCACAACCTCATTTCGCAACAACAACCACCCGTGTGGGGTGGCGGTGGGTGGATAGTCGCGGATTGGGGCTTGCCAAGCCAATGTTTTCAAAAAAATTCATCAAAATTAAAAACAAATGTTTTGTTGCCTTCGGATTTGTGGGCGAGCGGTGAGTCGGAGTGGAGCCGGTAAAGTTTAACCTCGGTGTGCACGGTTGTTTTTAGAAACTCAATCCAATGCCGGGGACGTTGAAAGTGACGCTCTTATGAGTTGCAAACCCGCAAGATTTAAAGAACCTTTTCAAAAAAAATTCAAACCAACAAGATTTAAAAACAGAAATTTTCATCAAAATGAAAAACAAATGTTTTGTTGCCTTCGGACTAGTGGGCGAGCGGCGAGTCGGAGCGGAGCCGGTAAAGTTTAACCTCGGTGTGCACGGTTGTTTTTAGAAACTCAATCCAATACCGGGGACGTTGAAAGTGATGCTCTTATGAGTTGCAAACCCACTAGATTTAAAGAACCTTTTCAAAACAATTTCAAACCAACAAGATTTAAACCAACAAAATTAAAAACAAATGTTTCGTTGCAAACAAATTGTGGGCGAGCGGCGAGTCGGAGTGGAGCCGGTAAAGTTTAACCTCGGTGTGCACGGTTGTTTTTAGAAACTCAATCCAATACCGGGGACGTTGAAAGTGACGCTCTTATGAGTTGCAAACCCACAAGATTTTAAAAACTTTTTGAAAATGTTTCTTCTAAATGACACATTTTGATCCTTGGCAAGTGCTCAATCCGTAACTATCCAATCACCGCCACACCACACCGGTCGGGAGTGTGTGAATGGTGTGCTTCCCGGGGTTGGCATAGATAATCTTTCGCATCGACAATCTTTTGCATGCGAGGGAATGTCTATGCCAACCCCGGGAAGCACACCATTCACCCACTAGTTGTGGGCGACGATGGGTTGGCTTCAAATGAATTTTTGCTTGGGGTTGTCCTCGGTATGCTTTTGTGTTGGGAGTACGGCCACCAAACCTTCTCAATGCACGGGTATGTCGAGGATGGCTTTCGGCGGGGTTGATGAAGAAGCTACCCAATTCTCGGCCACACGAACACATGGTGACGATGCGTTGGCTTCAAGTGAGCTTTAGCTTGGGGTTGTCTTCGGTATGCTTTTGTGTTGGGAGTACGGCCAC